>NW_025541684.1:100000-110253 GCF_017591435.1 Portunus trituberculatus
CATTTCTTTGTCCAAATAGTGAAATGCTAATCCAATAATCCTTAGCAAATTATACGTCTCTCTGAAAATTCTATCAATATGGCTTACCGGTTGATTGTTTTCTTCCATTGTCACTCCCAAGTCCTTTTTCACTTTTTCTAGTTCTGCTCCATCTCCCATCTTATAGATTCCCACTGATCATTTTTCACTTTTTCCCCATTTCCATGACATGACGTGTGTGTGTGTGTGTGTGTGTGTGTGTGTGTGTGTGTGTGTGTGTGTGTGTGTGTGTGTGTGTGTGTGTGTGTGTATTTACCTAGTTGTATTTACCTAGTTGTAGTTTTACAGGGCCTTGGCTTTATGCTCGTGTGGTCCCGTCTCCATATCTACACTTATCCAATTTTTCTTTAAAACTATGTACACTCTTTGCTGACACCACTTCCTCACTCAAACTGTTCCAGTCTCAACACATCTTTGCAGGAAACAATTTTGTAACATCTCTCAGACATCGTCCCTTCCTTAGTTTCTTACTATGTGATCTTGTGCTTTTAAAGTTATATTCTTCTCTCAGGATCAATTTCTCATTATCCACTTCATCCATTCCGTTAATCAATTTATAAACTTGTATCAGATCCCCTCTCTCTCTTCTCTGCTCCAAGGTTGGTAGATCCATAGCCTGTAGTCTCTCCTCATATGTCATCCCTTTAAATTCTGGAACCATTCTTGTAGCCATTTTTGTAGTCTCTAATTTTCTTATGTGTTTCTTTTTATGGGAGTCCACACAACTCCTGCATATTCCAATCTAGGTCTTATTTTAGTACTTATCAATTTCTTCATCATTTCCTTGTCCATATAGTGAAATGCTACTCCAATATTCCTTAGCAAATTATACGTTTCTCTGAAAATTTTATCAATATGGCTTACCGGTTGATTATTTTCTTCCATTGTCACTCCCAAGTCCTTTTCCTTTTTACTTTTTCTAGTTCTACTCCATCTCCCATCTTATAGATTCCCACTGGTCGTCTTTCACTTTTTCCCATTTCCATGACATGGGTTTTGTCCACATTGAATTCCATCTCCCATTTTTTGCTCCATTTCCAGATCTTGTTTAAGTCTTCCTGTAGTATTTCACAATCCTCTTTTTGTTTAATGACTCTCCACTTGGACTTCATATCTTTAACTATCGTCCTTATTTCTCTCCCCCTTAAGTAATTCTTCATCCATCTCAATGTGCTTCCTTTTAAGCCACCCTTCTCCTCTAACTTCCATAGTAATCTTTCATGTGGCACTTTATCAAATGCCTTTTTCAGATCTAAATAAATACAGTCAACCCATCCCTCTCTCTCTTGTACTTTATCAACTATTCTAGAGTAGAAACTCAATAAATTTGTTACACATGACCAACCTTTTCTAAAACCAAATTGGCTATTTGATAATAATTTGTTGTCTTCAAGAAACTCAATCCATTGCTTCTTTATTACTTTTTCACACATCTTGCATATTACACTAGTTAGTGATACCGGTCTGTAATTTAAAGGTGTGTGTGTGTATTTACCTAGTTGTATTTACCTAGTTGTAGTTTTACAGGGCCTGGGCTTTATGCTTGTGTGGTCCCGTCTCCATATCTACACTTATCCAATTTTTCTTTAAAACTATGTACACTCTTTGCTGATACCACTTCCTCACTCAAACTGTTCCAAGTCTCAACACATCTTTGCAGGAAACTAAATTTTTTAACATCTCTCAGACATCGTCCCTTCCTTAGTTTCTTACTATGCGATCTTGTGCTTCTAAAGTCATATTCTTCTCTCAGGATCAGTTTCTCATTATCCACTTCATCCATTCCGTTAATCAATTTATAAACTTGTATCAGATCCCTCTCTCTTCTCTGCTCCAAGGTTGGTAGATCCATTGCCTTTAGTCTCTCCTCATATGCCATCCCTTTAAATTCTGGAACCATTCTTGTAGCCATTTTTGTAGTCTCTCTAATTTTCTTATGTGTTTCTTTTATGGGGAGTCCACACAACTCCTGCATATTCCAATCTAGGTCTTATTTTAGTACTTATCAATTTCTTCATCATTTCCTTGTCCATATAGTGAAATGCTACTCCAATATTCCTTAGCAAATTATACATGTGTGTGTGTGTGTGTGTGTGTGTGTGTGTGTGTGTGTGTGTGTGTGTGTGTGTGTGTGTGTGTGTGAGAGTGAGTGAGAGATAGGTATCTACCACAATGACATGTAACCTTGTCTCCTACTTTGTCTCGTAGGCAGGCCGGGCCTTGGACAGTAATAAGCGTTGCCACGTGAATGGAGTTAAAAATATTTTATTTAATATATGAGAAACCTCATTTTTTTATATATTCATTCGTGTTGAAATGCGGACACCCTTTGTCTTACTAAGGACTATGGTGAACGTTGCTAGAGATTGTAACGTTTTCACAGCAACACTGTTACACGTGTCTGCCGGTATTTGGTATTGTGATATGGATTTTGTAAGCATGGAATGTTAAGTTTTGTTTTATTCATTTTCTTTTAATATTTGAAGATACTGGATTTTCATTAAAGCACTACTACTACTACTACTACTACTACTACTTTTTTTTATGTAGGGAAGAGGCCAGCCAAGGGCAAAAAAAAGAAAGTTAAAAAAAGGTCTACTTAGTGTTGGCTCTCTAAAAAGTGTAAAAAGTACCAAAACCATCAGCCAAAATTAGGGGAACAAATGTCTCGATACCTCCCTCTTAAAAGAAGACAAGTTGTAGGAATTCGGAAATACAGATGCAGGGAGGGAGTTTCAGAGTTTACCAGTGAAAGGGATGAATGATTTGAGAGTACTGGTTAACTCTTGCATTAGGGAGTTGGACAGAATAGGGATGAGAGGAAGAAGAAAGCCTTGTGCAGCAAGGCTGCAGGAGAAGGGGAGGCATGCAGTTAGCAAGATCAGTAGAACAGTTACCATGAAAATAGCGATAAAAGATAGAAAGGGATGCAACATTTCGGCGGTCAGAAAGAGGCTGAAAACAGTTAGTGAGAGGAGGGGAGTTGATACGAAAAGCTTTCAATTTCACCCTATCAAGCAAAACTGTGTGACTGGAACCCCCCAAAACATGCGAAGAATACTTCATACAGGGACGAATAAGGCTCTTATACAGAGTAAGCAGTTGGAGGGGCGAGAAAAAACTGGCAGAGATGCCTCAGAACACGTAACTTCATAGAGGCTGTTTTAGCAAGAGATGAGATGAGAAGTTTCCAGTTAAGATTATGAGCAAAGGACAGACCAAGGATATTCATTGTGGAAGAGGGAGACAGTTGAGTGTCAGTGAAGAAGAGGGGATAGTTGTCTGGAAGGTTGTGTTGGGTTGATAAATGGAGGAATTGAGTTTTTGAGGCATTGAAAACTACTATGTTTTCTCTGCCTCAATTGGAAATCTTAGAAAGACTGGAAGTCAGGTGTTCCATGGCATCCCTGCGTGATTTGTTGACTTCCTGAAGGGTTGGTCGTCTCTGAAAGAATGTGGAAAGATGTAGGGTTGTATCATCTGCGTAGGAGTGGATAGGGAAAGAAGTTTGGTTAAGAAGGTCATTAATGAATAATAGAAAGAGAGTGGGTGAAAGGACAGAACCCTGAGGAACTCCACTATTAATATATTTAGGAGAGGAACATAGGCCGTCTACCACAGCAGCAATAAAACGGTCAGAAAAGAAAATTGAGATAAAGTTGCAGAAAGAAAGATAGAAGCCGTAGGAGGGCAGTTTGGAAATCAAAGCTTTATACCAGACTGTATCAAAAGCTTTTGATATGTGTAACGCTACAGCAAAAGTTTCACCGAAATCTCTAAAAGAGGATGACCAGGACTCGGTAAAGAAAGCCAGAAGATCACCAGTAGAGCGACCTTGATGGAAGCCATACTGGCGATCAGACAGAAGATTGTGAAGTGACATGTTTGAGAATCTTCCTATTCAGGATAGATTCAAAAACTTTATACAAACAAGAGATTAAAGCTATAGGATGGTAGTTTGAGGGATTGGAACAATCACCCTTTTTAGGAACAGGCTGAATGTAGGCAAACTTCCAGCAGGAAGGAAAGGTAGAAGTAGATAGATAGAGTTGGAAGAGTTTGGCCAGGCAAGGTGCAAGCACGGAAGCACAGTTTTTGAGAACAATAGGAGGGACCCCATCAGGTCCATAAGCCTTCTGAGGGTTTAGGCCAGCGAGGGCATGGAAAACATCGCTACGAAGAATTTTGATCGTAGACTTGAAATAGTCAGAGGGAGGAGGAGAGGGAGGGACAAGCCCAGAATCATTCAAGGTGGATTTGTGAGCAAATGTTTGAGAAAAGAGTTCAGCTTTATAAACAGAAGAGACGGCAGTGGTGCCATCAGGATGAAATAAAGGAGGGAAAGATGAAGAAGTGAAGTTATTTGAGATGGTTTTGGCTAGATGCCAGAAGTCACGAGGAGAGTTTGAAAGATTTTGACATTTTCTATTTATGAGAAAGTGTTTGGCAAGTTGAAGAACAGACTTAGCATGATTCCAGGCAGAGATATAAAGTGCATGAGATTCAGGAGATGGAAGGCTCAAGTACCTTTTGTGGGCAACCTCTCTATCATGTATAGCACGAGAACAGGCTGAGTTAAACCAAGGTTTAGAAGGTTTAGGTTGAGATGAAAAATGAGGAATGTATGCATCCATGCCAGACACTATCACCTCTGTTATGTGTTCAGCACAAAGAGATGGGTTTCTGACATGGAAGCAGTAATCATTCAAGGGAAAATCAGCATAATATCTCCTTAGGTCCCCCCAACTGGCAGAGGTAAAATGCCAGAGGCACCTTCACTTTAGGGGATCCTGTGGAGGGATTGGAGAAATAGGACAAGATGCAAAAATGAGATTGTGATTGGAGGAGCCCAACGGAGATGAAAGGATGATAACATAAACAGAAGGATTAGTGGTGAGGAAGAGATCAAGAATGTTGGGTGTGTCTCCAAGACGGTCAGTAATACGAGTAGGGTGTTGCACCAGTTGCTCTAGGTCATGGAGGATAGCATAGTTGAAGGCTAGTTCACCAGGATGGTCAGTGAAGAGAGAAGAAAGCCAAAGCAGGTGGTGAACATTGAAATCTCCAAGAATGGAAATCTCAGCGAAAGGGTAGAGGGACAGAATGTGCTCCACTTTGGAAGTTAAGTACAGTAAAACCTCGCTTGACGAACGTCTCTGAGGATGAAGAATTTGGGAGACGATCAAAAAATTTGTCAATATATGGACCCAGGGGATGAACGATATTTTGGGGGACGAACGCAGTTAAACGGCTCGCTGGAGCCGTTTGTGTAATAGCCAACATGGCTATCACAACAGCAAAACAAAACATAAGCAGAAAAGAAAATAGAAACAGGAACATATGAAAAATATTACATAACATAATCTCCGTGCCACCACGATTTTCTCCGTTTTTTTCTGGGCATGGTGATGTTACCGGCGCGCTGTACTGTAGCTTCCTCGGCGTTATCCTCTCTGCTATGATGGGGCCCCACATAGCGGCATTGTCTTGCTCTGGCACGCTGCGCACATCCAAAGTCCTCTGTCATGACTGTCTTCTCGGATCTTGTCTGTCTTCCTCCCCATCCTCCTCTCCTCCATTCCATCATGCCATCAACGTCCAGTCTCTCAAGTAATTGATAACCTTTCCTTTTTTATTAATTTTATTATTTTGATAGCATTTAGGTAAGTAAAACAATTTAGGCTTTTTATAATTATTTCGTTCATATCATGCATACATTAAAGGTCTATTTTGAATGGGTTTTATGGACAAAAGTATGATTTTTTTTGGTCTGGAACAGATTGATGGTATTTCAATACATTTTTATGGGAAAAATTGATTCAGGGAACGAACAAATCGGGTGACGAACAGGATTTAGGAATGAATTATGGTCGTGAGCTGAGGTTTTACTGTAGTCGAAGAATTTACTATAGTCAGAAGAGTTAGGGGAGAGATAAACAGCACAGATGAATTTAGTTTGAGAGTGATGTTAAGTCGAAGCCAGATGGTGGAAAACTCGGAAGATCCAAGAGCGTGGGTACAAGAGCAAGTTAAGTTGTTGCGTACATAGATGCAACATCCAGCTTTGGAATGAAAATGAGAATAAATAAAGTAGGAGGGAACAGAGAAGGGGCTACTGTCAGTTGCCTCAGACAGCTGTGTTTCGGTGAAGAAAAGAAGATGAGGTTTTACAGATTGAAAATTAGATCTAAGATTGTGAATGTTACAGAAGTTAATGTAGAAAAAGTTGAGGAAGGTGTCAAGGCATTTGGGTTCGTTATCAAAGGGGTGTCAGACCTGGGGACATTTTTTGGTCCCCTCCCCACTAAGGGGATACATGTAGTACATGGTATACCTTCATTTGATTTGGCATATATCACTTACTTCATCTTAATGAAATAGAATATTCTTAGATCCCTGTTTGTTTGATCAAAGAATCGTGAGTACTATAGTGTGAATGTTTTGATTGGATATCTGGCAGCATTGTCAACAACTACCTGCTACGGGTCAGTACAATTTAGTTTTACCACAGTTGTTTGTATGATGTGTTAGTTGTTGTAAGCAAACATTAGAAATAGAGTTTTTTTTTCTTTCTCAAATACCACTTTGGTCATGAATCACCACACACTGAGGCTCAGTAACCGTCACAAAAAGGCAGGAGCATCTATGACGACAGTCCTTGGTCCTATGAAGGTACTCCCTGACAGCTCTGACTGGGCACAAAAGCTTGTCCCCTTTCAGGTCGCCAACGTACTCCGTAAGAGCAGGAATGGTGAAGTCAGACTGCGATACTTCACCTGGGAGTTGAGTCTTCGCTAGAAAATCCAGGGCTAGAGAAAAAGATAGTCAATGGCATTGAAAAGATAGATAAGGAAGACCTAGTGCTGTTGACAGAAGATGGAAGGTCAAGAGGTCATGTAAAGAAAATAAGGATGAGGCAGTAGTGAAGGATATTGGAAAATACAATTTTCCACACAGAACGGTGGAGAAGTGGAATGCATTGAATAATGAAGTTGTTACAGCACATAATGTCCATAACTTTAAGGAAAAATTGGATAAATGGAGACATGATGAGAGGACACTATGAGGCTCATTCAAACCCTGTACAATACAACTAGGTAAATACACACACACACACACACACACACACACACACACACATCGTATTATGACTGAGTCTTTAAAACAAATTATTGCAAAATGAAAGCAATCTATCGTAATCCATGAGGCCGTGAGTCTTGTTTATAAGCATCAGCTGATTGGAAGAACCCCACTCTACATGTCATCTGTTGGCAAGAAACAAAACTACAGAATATAATCCATCTAATTAACGTCTATTCCATCCAGATTTTTGTTCCTTCTTCTTGCTTTTTATTCATCTATTTTATGTCTATTTATTACATCTATTACCAATCTATTCAATGCTTATTCCATTTACTGTATATACTGTTCGTGACCATTGGGGATTTGGTATCACTGCTGGTAAGGATGTGAATTGTTTTGATTTTTTTGTAACATCATCATGGCAGTAGCTGGGAAAAGCTACACGATTTCTTACAAATTAAGAGTTGTAGAATATGCCAAGGAGAATGGGAATAGAGCAGCAGCAAGGGCTTTTGGGCCACCACCTACGGAAAAAAATGATACGTGTCTGATGACAGCAAGAACAACAACTGAAGAGTGCAATGAAAGGTAACCATAACCTTCATTGTCCAGCCCCACATTGGCCAGAACTAGATGTTGACATAAAGACGTGGGTGATAAATGAGAGAAGTTCAGGAAAAAAGGCTTTATTTGCGTGTTCAATGTTTATTGCTGTTGTGATGCTTTGCATGCCTGTAATGTGCTGTGAGACTGCTATCAAGAATATATGCTTAAAGACACTAAAAACTTTTTTTCCTGAATCTGACCTGCTAAAATTGGGGTGCGTCTTATATGCCAGTGCATCCTATATGCCGTCTAATACGGTAATTGATGTTGTTGTCTGGTGGCAACAGTGGATATTTCGCTGACTAGTGGCATGTGCAATATACTGTAAAGAGAGCTCCCCCTGGTTACACTGAACATCAAAGTTCCCATCTCAAACATGTGTTTCTTTTTTATCTTTAACCATCCAAGCTCTCTCAAGAATGGGGTAGCATGTTCATGCCTTGCAGCGCCACCAACAGCGACTTTAGTGGCAAAGTTTTGCAGTTTTTGTATTTGGTGTATGAGTGTATTGTTGGTAGTGGCCCATACCTTAATACCATAATTAATGATGCTAAGGACAAGTGACTGCATGACTATTACTCTTGCACTTTTGCTGAAGTTGTCCTTTATTCTATTAACCCCTTCGTTACCGACCCGTCAACCTTATGTAAACAAGACGTTTCGATGCCGAACCGACTGCCCACGCACTCCTCCGCATCGTCTGTGCGGTAGTCTTCAGCTTCTTCTCACAAACACCCAGTTCACACTATATTATTTATATTTATGGTTTCTATCAGAGAAACCCCACAACATGTCATTTGGGTAAAAAAAAAAAAAAATAAGTAAAATATTTTTTCCCTTGATTTTACATATGTTGCACTAAACCATTCATACTTGGATAACTATAAAATATATTAGCCTGAAAATCACAGAATACACAGAAAAATTATGTATTTATTTACCTTGCAAGTGACGATGACATCTAGCAACAATTGGATGGTCCTTTGTGGCCGAAAGCTTGGACAACTCGTAGCACGCTCCCAGGTAAGGTCAGGCCAGACGCGACACATGCTCACACAAAGTATAGCGCCAGTATCACAGTTTTATGTGTAAGTGCAGTGCTATGTGTGTGCATTGTGTGAAGTGTATGTATTGCGTAAACATATAAGAACTAAATAAATGAAGAAAGACTTGTAAGAAAAGAGATGGTAAAGAAAACTTGTAAAAATAAAAGAAAAAATGGGGAATGGGATTATGTTTACTGCTGGCTGTGATACATCTGGTAATGTTTAGGCGAACATAATCCAGGTAAATCTTTGCAGGTTGGGCAGTATTTTCTTGTCCATTTGTTCTTGCCTTCAGTAGTACAAATCCTGCACCGTCTACGTGGCCTTTGTGTGTTTGCTGTGCTTGGTATAGTCATTACTCCATGAACCACTGGTGTGGCTGCAGCTC
Source organism: Portunus trituberculatus (assembly GCF_017591435.1). Lineage (NCBI taxonomy): Eukaryota > Metazoa > Arthropoda > Malacostraca > Decapoda > Portunidae > Portunus > Portunus trituberculatus. The sequence continues at coordinate 109,163 of NW_025541684.1, forward strand.
CTGACGTGCTGGGTTGTGCACGTGCTGTTGGTGGTGAGGGTTGTGCACCTGCTGCCAGCATTGGGACTCCCGTTCTTCTGGGTTTTTTCTTGGGGCGCTGTTGTTCTTTCTGTACCACACACAAGCTGGCATACCCTAGACTGTACTCTTGCAACATCTCATGAACAACAAGCTTTATGAATTCACTGCACCCAGTGCTACACTTATGCAAGTTTTGATATATTACTCTAGCATTGAGTACCATTCTAGACATCATGTGTACACCAATCTTCTTGAACCATGCGTAAGATTTTCTGGTTGGATCTTATGGTTCCAACAGCTGATCAACATTATCAACTGCACCCATCTGGTCATTGTAATGATGAATAGGCAGGGGCTTCTGCAGCATCTCTCTCCCCCCACCTTTGACATGATATGATTGTTCTTTGTACCCTGCTGTATATTTGGTTGTGATAACGTGGACCAATCTTCTGTCATTAAATATGACGATCAGCACATCCTCTTTTCGTCCAAATACAAACTGCTTTTTCTGAAGATTCTGGCGTGAGATAATATCGAATGGTCCCACTAGTCAGAGTCTTCTTGGTCAACAAATATTTAGCCAGATGAAGGGAAGAGTACCAGTTGTCTAAAACAACGTGCCTTCCTGATTCAGAAGTGAGTGCATTAGATGCACAGGAACACGCTCAGACTTGCTGAGGATAGCAAGCTGTGGGTCTTGTCTCATCTCTTCATACATTGCAGGTGTATATAAGCAAAAATTCCAGGTGTAGCCTTTTGCATTACTAGCACTAGGACACAATGCAAAGAGTTTCATACCAAAGTGCTTACGCTTTGTTTTTTATGAACTGTCTGAAGTGCAGTCTGCCTTTGAACAAAATCAGTGACTCATCCACTGCAAAATTTTCACCTGCAGAAAAATATTCTATGCACTTAGCACGTAACAACTCAAAATAAGTACGAATTATTGTCATAGGCATCCTGGGGACAGCATCATCAGGGTGTGAAAACCTCAAAAAGCTAATAATCTGAGAGAATCTATTACAACTCATAACAGCTCTGAAAACAGGTGGGCCCTGACACAGTGTTAA
>NW_025541685.1:0-30794 GCF_017591435.1 Portunus trituberculatus
CATTACCACCACTTGTAAACTTGGTATCCACTACTGGCACATCCTTCAGAACCTTAGCAAGTTCAGCTTTCCTGCTAGCTACATTATTATCCTTATCAGTAGACTTTACAACCAACAGATTTTTCTCCTTTGTGACAGTAGCATAGGACCTAGCATCACTTACATTATCCTTAACAATGTGATTATCATGTAGGTTAACCATGGTACTTATTATCTCATCTTTCATATCAAGTAGCACATTTCTCTTAGTTCCAGCCACTGGTGCAGGAGTAGTACCAATATCATTTTCTCTTGAGACCTCTCCCCACACACTAGCATGCATGTTAACAACAGTGTTGATGATCTCATCTTTCACTTCAGACAGCTTCTGGTTCAGATTTTCTGTACTAGCAACAATTTTGGTTATGCAGTCATCAAGATCAGTGTTATGACAACCCTGTTCTAGTTTACATTCCAAGTCTCGATTCTTTTGTTTTAGCATTTCATTCTCTCTGTTTAGCCTTTCTGCCTGTTTACCTAACTCATCAACTAGCTTATCATGCTCCTGGTAGACATGTAACACTTTTTTCCTACATGGACGACACATCCAATCCACCTTGTCCAGATCCTTATCTCGCACATCTTGTAAGTATACAGTATTAACATGGTAATAATAATACTAGGTTAGACATAAATTAGATAGGATAAACAGAGATAGTGAAAAGATTAGGAAAGATTTCCAGGTGCAAATAGGAGAGAATAAGATTAGGATTCCAAATAAGGAGACAGCATCTAGGAAGGTAGATGGACTTAAATGTTTTTATGTAAATGCCAGGAGTCTTAGGAACAAGAAGGACGAGTTATCTAGTTATATAGTTGAGGAGGACTTAGATGTTGTATGTGTCACAGAGGCATGAGTAAATGAGGAAAAGTTTAGGGAAAATAGGAAAGAATATGAAGTAGATGGATACATTATGTATTTACACCAGATAATTGGTAGGAGAGGTGGAGGAGTAGTTATTTATGTAAAAAAATCCTTCATTTCCAGTCAGGTTAATGGTATTAAGGTAGATAACAGAGTAGAGTCCTTATGGATGGATGTTAGAGTAAACAAAAATAAGGTTATTAGAGTAGGAGCTTTTTATAGACCACCTAACCAGTCAGCAGAGGTAGACAACCTTATGGTAGATGAGATAAATAGGGGGTGTACTAGTCAGACAATTATCTTAGGGGATTTTAATCTTAAGTCAGTAAACTGGGAGAGGATGGTAGGAGATGCTAGTGAAAATAAGTTTATGGAAAGTTTTCAGGATAACTATTTAGTGCAGATGGTAGATAAACCTACTAGGGGGAGGAAGGTTTTAGACATAGTACTAAAAAATATTGAGCATTGTTTAAAGGAAGTTGAGGTAGGAGAGACTTTAGCAAACAGTGACCATCATATAATTAGATTTATCATTAATGCCAGTAGGGATATTATAGTGAATAAGACTAGAGTCCCAAACTATTAGAAAGGCAATTATGGTAGGTTACGTCAGTTATTAGGAGAGGTTAACTGGGAAGATAGTTTTGGAAATAAAACTGCACAGGAGATGTAGGATATTTTTAAGGTTGTAGTAAAGGGTATAGTGATGCAGTGTATCCCTTACAAAGATATAAGGCAGAGAAACAGGAAGCCATTATGGTGGACTCATGAGATAGGTAGCCAGATCAGAGAGAAGAAGAGGGCATACAGAGAGTTGCAGAAAAGTGGGGAAGATGTAGATTTGATTAGGTACAGACAGGTCAGAGATGATTTGAGTAAGGTTATAAAAAAAGTAAAAGGCAGGCAGAGATAAAACTACCTAGAGCTGGGAGTAAAGATCCCAAAAAATTATATAGTTATTACAAGGTCAGTGATAAAAGAAATAAGGATAGGATTAGTGAATGGCTTTCTGATAGGAAACAGAGAGTAGTATTAAATGGGGCAATGTCTGAGTGGAAGGAAGTGGTTAGTGGGGTACCCCAAGGATCAGTGCTAGGATCTCTTCTTTTCTTGGTGTACATTAACGATTTAGATATAGGAATTAGTAGCAAAGTATCAAAGTTTGCAGATGATACTAAGATAGCATGTGCAGTACAGGGTGAAAAGGACAATTACAGAATACAATGAGACCTGGACAGGCTGATAGCATGGGCAGACAGGTGGCAGATGGAGTTTAATTCTAAAAGTGTCAGGTTATGCATTTAGGTAAAGACAACACAAACTTTAACTATGAGATGGAGGGATGTTGGCTAGAGGCAGTAGAGGAAGGAAAGGATTTAGGAGTAGTGATAGACAGGACTATGAAATTTTCAAAGCAATGTTTAGAAGCAAGAAATAGGGCAAAATAGGATCCTGGGTTTTATAAATAGAAATGTTAGTTATAAAAGTAAGGAAGTGGTGCATAGCTTATATAATTCCTATGTTAGGCCCCATTTAGAGTATTGCATACAGGCCTGGTCACCCCACTATAGGCAGGATATCAACATGTTAGAAGCAGTTCAGAGAAGAGCAACTAGGATGATACCAGCATTAAAGCGCCTGGAGTATAGAGATAGATTAAAGGAATTAAACATGTTTTCATTTGAAAGGAGATGTATAAGAGGGGATATGATAGAGTTATTTAAAATGTTCTCAGATATAAACTACATAGATGTGCGATCTTTCTTTACCTTAGAGGAGGGAAATAGGACTAGAAATCATGGCAGGAAGATTAGAAAGCAAGGCTGCAGGTTAGATATGAGAAAATATTTCTTTAGTCATAGGGTGGTAGACTTCTGGAATGCATTGCCAGAGAGGGTTGTAAATAGCACTAGTTTGACAATGTTTAAAAACAGATTAGATAAGCACTTAAATTTATTAGATTTATAATTATGTATAGCACTGCATGATAGTTTTATAAAAATTTACTATAGTTAAACAAGACATGATCCCCATGTATGGGGACCACAAATTGTAGAGGATTTCGCTGCAGGACTTAGCCCTGTTAATGGGCCAAATATTTAGAATTAGTATATAATGTATTGTGTACTTGTAAGTGTATCTTTAAGTACTGATGACGAGGTCACTGTGACTGACACAGGATAACCTAGATGGGCCCTGGTGGCCCTTTGTTATCCTATTATTTATGTTATGTTATGTTATATTTTATGTTAGGTTAGTTTGGATTAGTGTCCCTGGCCATCTTGGCGCTCCATGGGCAGGGCAGGGCTAAATTTACTATAGTTAAACAAGACATGATCCCCATGTATGGGGACCACAAATTGTAGAGGATTTCGCTGCAGGACTTAGCCCTGTTAATGGGCCAAATATTTAGAATTAGTATATAATGTATTGTGTACTTGTAAGTGTATCTTTAAGTACTGATGACGAGGTCACTGTGCGACTGACACAGGATAACCTAGATGGGCCCTGGTGGCCCTTTGTTATCCTATTATTTATGTTATGTTATGTTATATTTTATGTTAGGTTAGTTTGGATTAGTGTCCCTGGCCATCTTGGCGCTCCATGGGCAGGGCAGGGCAGGGCTGGGCTAGGTTGGGTTGGGTTGGGTTGGGTTGGGTTGGGTTAGGTTAGGTTAGGTTAGGTAAGGCAAGGTTAGGTTAGATTAGTATTCCTTCAAGAAAACTGGGGGGAAAAACATTATTTTATTTTTTCTTAAGCAAATTTACTGGAGCTAACCTAATTAATTTTCACCACCATGTCACTACTAGCATTGTTTAGCGCTAACATTTATAGTAATTATCAAACAATGACATTAATGCACCTCTTTCATGTTTGCTACAACACCAACAATTGTCCAGATTCTTTGAAGTGATAGTCACCACCACTACCACTGACACACCTTTAATTGAGCTACTGGTATGTATCTTGTGGCACTGTATTTCATTGACTTCCAATGTAACACAAAGCAAAATGTTTCTACCTACCTACCTACATGCCACACCCTCTAAATAAAACACCACCCTTAAACCAACTTATGCCACACCACCACAACACCCAAAAAAGCACCTCCAAAGCGGTGGTGGCGGTGGCGGCCCTGGCTTTGATACACAACAACACTGAACACTCACTCACTCACCACAAAGTTATTCTTCTATATGTTGCTTGCCGTTCCTTCCCGTGACGCCCACGCCTACGCCCACGGCCACGCCCGCGCCGCCACAAAGCCAGTCGTTCTTCTTCTAGTGTTTGCACTACACCGCGGCGCGGTCTATCTTCATCTTGATCTTGATTTTGATACTATAGGCGATTCGGGATCACTCCTGAGCCGGGCCTTTGGATCGGCAGCTCCTGTGGACGACAAAAAAAAGCACACAGAAAAAAAAGGAAAAAAAAAAAGAAGAAGAAAAAGGAAACAGGGTCCTTTGTTCTAACCGTCTGTACATCTGGCACGCCACATTCTCTCCAGAAACTCCTTCACCGCCTCAATAACATAACATAACATAACATAACATAAATAATAGGATAACAAAGGGCCACCAGGCCCCATCTAGGTTATCCTGTATCAGTCGCACAGCGACTTCGTCATCAGTACTTAAAGATACACTTACAAGTACACAATACATTATATACTAATTCTAAATATTTAGCCCATTAACAGGGCTAAGTCCTGCAGCGAAATCCTCTACAATCTGTGATCCCCATACATGGGGATCATGTCTTGTTTAACTATAGTAAATCATCCTTTCATTCGTTTCTCTACTTAGTCCCAGCAGCACCACCATCTAGTCCCTCCCCGTCTTTTCCACTCTTTCGTTCCTATTATACCCTAACTCAGTCAACACCACTTGCATCATCTCATGCCTGTCTCTGGCATACTTCACACTCCAGCATCACATGCTCCACTGTCTCGTCCTCTTCCGAGTCACACATCTGGCACACTTTGCTGGGGACTCAGACCACCTGTAACTCCTTGCATTCACATCCATACACTGTGCCCTAGCTTTGAAGAGAAGATCGCCACCCAGGCTTCCATCATACCACCATTCATACATCGGGGCCTCTTTCACCTTGTACCATTCCAGAGTAGTCTTTCGTTCCATCCCATTCCTCCACTCATTCAGTCCCATACTCTTCACATCTCTGTGTATCTCACTCTTCCACTTCCTCACATCCCATTCTGTTCCCACTCTGCCTCCTCTTGTCACGACCCATTCCAGCTCATTCTGATTCACCCCAGCCATTCTCACTGCCCACCCAACCTGTAGACCATTCCTCTGTCATTCTCATACACCTTTTCCTCCATTTGCTTCCACTTTCACTCCACAGATACACCTTCCTTGCTATTCTTGCATCATCCATTCTCTCAAGCCTAATCTTGTACCTAAGTGTTGCTTTTATAAGTCTTTCCTAAAAGAGCTCCATCCCATATCCCCTCTTAAGGCTTCTACTGCCCTGTACCTCGGACCATTCAGTGCCAGCCTAGCTACTCTACACTGCCCCACTTCTAACTTGTCAATTTCACTCTCGTTCCATGCAATCACATCCATACCATACATTATACTGGGGACAGCCACACTCTTCCACACTTCTCTCAGCACGTCATACTTACTTGATCTCATCCTTGCCGTGCTTCCTAAACGGCCCACCCACTGGTTCACCAAGCTCATTTTTTCATTCTTTGACTTTTCACACCCATTCGGACTCATCCACATCCCTAAGTACTTGTATTCTTGTGCCTGCTTCAACTCATTCTCTCCCAGCCTCCATGCTGCATTACATTCATCCTCCGACCTATTCACAATCATCACCTTACTGTTCTCACTACTAAACCTAACTCCAAAATCTCTTCCATACCCATCAACCACATCCAGCAGACTTTGCAGCTCCTCTGCTGACTCACTCATAACCACTACATCATCTGCATAAAGAAGCACACCTATCTTATCATTCCCCACACTCACTCCTGCATTCATCCTTCTCATTCTTGCTGCTAACTCCTCTGTGTACAGGCTGAAAAGGGTTGGTGACAAAATACATTCTTGTCTAACTCCTCTCTCACTCCTCACCCAGTCTGTTTCTATATCTCCTAAACTGTACTTAGATCTGGTATCAACATACATGCTACGCACTATGTTGACCCTATCATAAATTTTCTCTATATCCAGGAAAACCAAATACCTTACTAGACCTTATGTAACCTAATTAGAATAATATATCATAAACCTAACCTGACCTAACCTAACCTATCCTATCCTTAAGTAATCTAACTTTATTTCATAATTAATGAAGAATTTGTTACTCTAATAAGGTTATATAAACTAAGGTTAAATTTGATTAGGCTAGGTCAAGTTAGGTTACCCTAAGCTAAACTAACCTGACGATACTTCACCTAAACTAACCTAGTTAGAATAAGATATCATAAAATTCATATTTCAAAGCATAAATTAACTATAAACTAACATGAAGCCGCTGAATGTAACAACATGTATCTTTAAACAACTGAGTCTAACAACAACCAACCAAAAGCTGCTGAAGCTAAGAACACCTAACTATAAACAGTAGTCTAATCACAGGTTACTAAAAAAAAATAATCTGATAACTTAAAAACTGAATTTTACAATGACTGAGTATAAAAATGTAAATCTTACCACAATCCAACTGAATTTAACCTTAAACACAACCACCACAAACCATTAAACGCTTTGCAACAATGGATATGGCAGGCACACGGAAGCAATACCACTGCCAATGTTTTTGTCAAAGAAAAATATTTATACTAATATTAGCCTCACAAATTTAGCCTTCATATATTGTCTTTGAGATGACGTAGCTACTGCTGCAATGCTATAAATGCTTGATGTTTTGAGGATATGGTCCTAGTCCAGTTGAATACCTTTTTTTTTGTAACGATATCTTGAAATATGAGAACATGACATTCTATCTTGTCATTCCAGGTGGTGACCCTGCAACTAATGATTTATCTGAGGTGGCTCTCCTCATTGCCCAGACCATCGGAACACACAATTCCTGTGGTTCGGGGATTGATGGCGGAATAGACACCCATCTAGATGAGCCAACGTAAGTAGAATGATACTAATCATAATGTTAGACTATCTTTACCAACTATGTATATGTGGAAAATGCATTCTGATATTAGTCCAGTCATATTAGGTCACAAAGTGGTGAAACCCGGAAATAATTGCAAAAGAAATGCTTCCACTTGCATAATGTTCAGAACCATCCTCTAAACACCAGAAAAAAATTACACCCAAATATACCTATGGGAAATGCCTCAAAATGCATGTGTTTCCGCCATTTTGCCATTTTGCCTTAACTTCCTTATTATTAATCCAATCCAAATTATTTTTGTACCAAAACCTATGTTTTCAAGGTCAAGGAACCTAGTTAAACTGGTATATTTGAAATTAAACAATTCCTTTTATAAGAAATACATAAAATATAACATCATTACGAAAAATATGCAGCAAAGGTTTTCTTACACTACTGTACTGATACACTTTTTACAAGATCTGATTTAACTTTAAACCTGATTTAACTAATTCTAAGTAAATATTCATTTATGTAAATCACATAGTTCCTGATTTAACTTATTCTAAGTAAATATTCATTTATATAAATCACATAGTTATTTAATGAAGTTATTAATTTTTTAGTCACAAGAAAAGTAGTTTTTCATGTTGCAGTGGATATTATCTGTGCAAATATTGTGGTCCACATTGTCTGCAACATGCTGCATTAGCTGTTCAGAATTCTGTTTCGGAAGGTCTATCCCATGGCTTACTGCAGCACTTCGCTCATATTTTTGCACCTCAGAATATGAACATGCAAACCCATGTTTGTGAAGTGAGTCTATCAAAAATCGTGATCCAAATTGATGATGCATCTGTATTCCAAGGCCTAATTGAAGTGGTGCTAGTAAGATCTTTGGCCGAGTAGCTTGCATAATGGCTTGTCCTATTGAAGCCAGTTTAACATCTATGTCCTTCCCAACAAACAGTACTTTCAGGAATGTCATAAGTAAGGAGGCAGAAAGTTGATCCTTCATGTGTTGTTGACATCTGATCTCGATTTGGATAAAATTTACTAGATACGTTAGTTGCTCTTATCTCATTCTTTACCAAATTAGCTGCTGTTTCTACAAATCGCAGATTTTCGTCATCTGAGTTGTCCTTAGTAGGTTCTTTGTAAAATTCAAAAGTATAGACTCTGCAGTTTTACGGAATGTAACTACATTTGGTTTGCCATTGATTTCAGTAAATATAAGGGAGTCACCAAAAATGTCTTTGAGTTTTGCTTTTGTTTGCTTGTTTGTATATGGCTGTATTTCCTGTATTGCTCAGAAATTCTTTCATTTTATCATCAAGATCCCCCAGGGTTACTTGTTCATCATCATTTTCCTCGAGAAATTGAGCTGCTTTAAGAAGTGCATCGTGTTTCAGTGAATCCTCTGGTCTGCCGGGCTTCAGTCGCTTCCTTAGAGTGCTTTCATTACTATGTTTCTGGGGAATTTGCTTTCCAGTTCTAAAGTTGACATTACATGCTTGATGATAGATAGCATCTGCTGCAGGTAAATCTTGCACAAATGCCAGCCTTCCAGACACTGTTTCTGACCATCCATCTTTCCTGTCATCACATATTTTAGCAACTGTAGTTGCGCACTGGGAAAACATCCTGCCCTCTTTTTTTTCCATTAAACTTTGCAATTTGTCCACAGAATAAGCAATGTTTCTTGAAGTCAAATTGTGGAACATCTGATCGTAAAACACAAGTATCTGTTTTGGTGGCAGCGAGTTCAGCTTTTTTCTTCCCCTGAGCTATTCGTCGTGTACTTGTGTAATCCAATCGACAGGATGAATGAACATGTTGTCCAGGAACACACTGAATGTCATCCCCACGTTCCTTGCTGGCTTGATGGAGTCTATCGCATCCCTTCTGACTGAGAACATTGAATGGCCGCCCACCAGTAAATGGTTCTTTGCAGATAATGCAGCTTTCCTTTTCCATTCTGGCAAGTGTCACATCTGAAAAGAGAAGAATGCGTGGTATAGGAACACAATAAAGACTTAGATGTAGAAACATAGAATAATAATTGTGGATGTTGCAAATTAGTGTTTGTAACCTTGCAAAATGCAATTTTGTTACATGATGGTCTATTATAATTCCTATCTAATAGGTCATCTGAAGGACAAACTAATGACATAATTAGGTTCCTTGACCTTGAAAACATAGGTTTTGGTACATAAATAATTTGGATTGGATTAATAATAAGGAAGTTAAGGCAAAAATGCGTTTTCCTTAATGGCGGAAAACACATGATATGGAGCTGTAAGAATATAGCTGCAGCAACCTAGAATTTTAAAGGAACTAGAATGCTAGGGAAATTTATGAACTTTCTAACCACTTTCTCATTGTGAGTGCATGATTTTGGTTGTCATTACAATCAGGAAAGAGATCCACCACCCCTGCAGAGCAACAGTCCAGTTGTAATAACTGTAGGGCCCACTGCGGAAGAAGAGCTGTCTGTCGTCACTGCTCAACCAGTGATGGTGCCCCAACAGGCTGGGGATCTGCAGCCACCAGCAGCAGTTCAGCAGGCTGCCGACCTGCAGCAACCTGTGTTGGTGAGTCCACAGGCTTCAGCAGGGCTCGCCAGCTTAAAGGCAGCTGCAGCTAAAAAACTGCAAGTAATAACAGCAGCCAAAAAAAACTTGCAGAGCAAGAACATGAATACATGGCAATATTAGTTGAAATAGCAGCATATAAGTAGTAAAGCTTCCTTTTCATTTAGTATTCATATTGTTCAGCAGATATAAGGAATAAAAAATAGAGTTAATCAAGCATCATTTGTACTTTATTATCTTATTGACATATATGAAAAATACATATATTGAAACTTTTCCCCTGCAAAGATGTGTTGCTACTTATGAGCCCTAGGATAGTCCTGCAGGAGTATGACAGGTATGCCAGCAGCTTGCAGGTCTTCCTCAGCCAGACACAGGTGACACAGGACAACAGTAAGTTATGGTAGGAGGGAGGCCACCAGCAGGAAGGTGAGCAGGCGTAATGGTAAGGGAGGAATTACTTGATGGTCTCAGGGACATTTCCACACCAGCCAGGGCAGAAGAAAGGGCTCGGCAGTGACTACTTAGATCTCATGTCTGAGAAAAAAATATATGGAAAAATAAATGAACATGATAAATATGACCATGCCCTTTCATCATTGAGGGCTGATAGGCAATGTGCTTGGCTGCTTCAAATGAGGTTGTCAATATTAACTCTTAAATTTTGGTGTACTGCTTCAGAAATGGATGTAGTTCTGATATAATTTTCATAAGCTGACTTTTAATTCATTAATGTTATACAAAAAAATAAAAAACATAAAGAACACATAAGATATCTATTATTCTGAAATATCAATAACTTTGTGGTGGACAGTATACTTAATTCATGTCCACTTACTTATGTTTGCCACAATACAGTGTGGACAACAGGAGTGACTGGTGAAGCGTTTGGGTGTGTTTGTAGTGTTTAGCAATTCTAATTCTATTTTATACATTGCATGTACTTATGGCTTATCCATAGATCATGAATACCACCAAAATTTGGCTTGCTATAACAATTTACATGACATTTTAACTCATGTATACACTTACGTAAAGTGAAGACGAGCAAAATTATCCCGGTAACAAACTCCAGCAGTGACAGGTAACCCTTGGCCGGGTTGTAACTCATCATGAGGCTGGAGCACATCACCATCTTCGTTCTCATTGCCTAAATCTTCCTCCTCTTCAAAGAGAATATATGTTATGAAGAATTCCACATGCAGTGATCACTTGGCAGGTCTTTGATGTGTTCAAGCGAACTTCTCCATGAAGAACATGGAACCTTCACTTGTGTAGTCCAATGCCACGCTCCACAATGCATCATGTTTGTTTGTGTGCTCTGAAATATAACCATAATGTCAAAGGTGTGCAAGTTCCATAAATTAATTGAACATAATATCCACTATGAATAGGTTTGCTTTACAAATATGTAAAAGTAACTGCATTTAACCTCAACAAAAAACAAACAAGTAAACCTAACCACAACTAATTAGAAACAAGTAATTGTAATATCACCTAACTCCAAACAGCTGAGTATAAACAAAATTAAATATAAACAGGCAAAACAAAAATAATTATAAACAGGCTATTCAACCCTCAGCAAACTATAAAAAGCTGAATTTAATCACAACAAATTATAAACAGGTGAAACTTAATATCAAAAAGGTCATTCTTACTTCAAGTAAATTTAAACACCTGAATTTATTCAGAACAAATTATGAACAGGTGAAAACAAACATGAAAAAGGTACTTCTAACCTCAACAAACTATAAGCAGCTGGATTCAACCAAGACTAATTATAAACATGTAAAAATGATTACTCTCTACAGGTTATTCTAACCACAGCTAAATCACAACAAAGTATAAACAGGTAGTTCTAACCACAATCAAATCACTATTAACAGCTGTATCTAACCACAAATGCATTAGTGAAATCTAATCAAAACTAACAATACATGACTTATCTATCAAAATGTAACCATAATCAGCTGCATCAACCCACAGCTAGCAGTACATAACTAAATATAACCAAAACTAACAATGAATAACTAAATTTATCTAATGCACATGTCTTCTTAGCAGTATTGCAAACTGACATGTTGTAATACTATATTTCTGAGTTTCATTAATGAACAGGCACAGCATTTCAAATTTACTTCATAACTTTCATTTATATCTTAACTGTTATATGCTTCTTGATAATCATGCCGGCATTCTCTGTAACTGTATGGAACCAGCAGCCACTGTTTGGAGGGGTATCCACTGTCTCCCAGTAAATAACACCCATCTGGTATTATATGGTCTTCAAATAGACGACACAAGCCACTGTGATTTAAGATTCGGGAGTCATGGGTTGACTTTACAACCATATCAAAAAGTTTGTAATTTGCATAAAAAACAACTTGCATATTGATGCTGTGAAAATTCTTCCTGTTCACAAATGCCCCTTCATTTACTGTGTAGCAACTATCCTCACATGGGTACAGTCTATAACCTCCACAACACCTGGAAATCCTGCTATAGTGCTGAATTCCACTTTCTTCCTCTGCTGCTGCCCTTCAGAATCTCAGGAATCTCCTTATGTTGGCAGGAGTCACTAAAGCGCTGAAGGTTGCTGTGATGGCTCTACTTATGGTTGACTGTGACAAGCCAAAGTTATCAGCACTGCACTGCACTGCTGCATTTTTCCAGTGGTTGAATACTGGAGTGTTATTGCCACTTTCGTTTCTGAAGGCACAGGCATGCTTCTTTCTGTAGTGTTTCTAATCTCCTCTCGTACCAAGTCTGTCACATATTGAAGTCCAGCACGATCTAACCTGTAACTTCTCACAAATTCAGCATCATCGTAAACATGGAAGGGGTCCATTCTTGGGTGGAAAGTCCTCAGGTGGCGAGCTTCGTGTTGTTGTTGGTCGGCCATTCTTCCTCTTGCGGTTTTTCATATCTACTTAGGACATCCTCTGCCCACTTACAACTCACCACCACGATAGGAATTTTCATAACAGTTAGGACTGTTGATGAATACCTTCTATTTTGTTATGAAAATTCACAAGGAGATAGGAATTTTCACAAGGACTTAGAAACTTTTTTGATACTTAGAAAGTTTGATGCATGCGTCCCCAGGCCTTTGGATCAGCAGCTTCTGTAGAAGACAAGACACAAGCAGAAAGAAAAGGAGAAAAAAAAAAAAAAAAAAAAGTAGTATTCTCTTTGTTAATGATCTTTACACCTCACTTGCCACATTCTCTCCAGATACTCCTTCACAGCCTCAATCATCCTTTCACTCATCCCTTTACACAGTCCCAGCAGCAGCACTATCCATTCCCTTCCTGTCTTCTCCACTCGTTCATCTCTAATATGCCCTTATTACTCAAAATCACTTGCATCATCTCATGTCTGTCTCTCTCATACTTCTCACACTCCAGCATGACATGCTCCACCGTCTCGTCCTCCCCCATATCACGCATCTGGCACACCTTGCTGCGGGACTCAGACTACCTGTAGTTCCTTGCATTCACATCCATACACTGTGCCCTCGCTCGGAAGAGATCACCAACCAGGCTTCCATCATACCATCTCTCATACATTGGGGCTTCCTTTTCCTTGTACCATTCCAGAGTAGGTACTCTTTTGTTCCATCTCATTCTTCCATATATTCAGTCTCGCCCACTTCACCTCTCTGTCTATCTCACTCTTCCATTTCCTTGTATCCCATTCAGTTCCTACACTGCCTCCTCTTGTCATGATCCATTCACGCTCATTTTGATTCCTCCTAGCCATTCCACAGGTACACCTTCCTCACTATTCTTTCATCATCCATTCTTTCCAGCCTGACCTTGTATCTAAGTGTGGCTTTAACTAGTCTTTCCCTAAAGGTGCTCCATCCCATATCACCTCTCAAAGCTTCTACTGCTGTATACCTTGGTGTATACAGTGCCATTCTACCTATTTAATTCTGTCCTACTTCTAGCTTGTCAATTTCACTTTCACTCCATGCAATCACATCCATACCATACATTATGCTGGGCACCGCCACACTCTTCCACACCTCTCTCAGCACATCATATTTGCTTGCTCTCATTCTTGCTGCACTCCCCAGTCATCCTACCCACTGATTAACTAAACCTAACTTTTCATTCTTTGTCTTTTCACACCCACTTGGACTCAACCACATCCCCAAGTACTTATATTCTCGTGCCTGATTCATCTCATTCTCTCCAATTCTCATTACTGCATTGCTCATTACTGTATCACAATCAACCCTAATATTAAGTCAACAAGTTTTGTGTTGACCAATCCTCAGGAGTTTTCACCCCACTATTCACAATTATCATCACCTAAAGTTACTTCTGAAACAAAACATTGATACCATCATCCCTTCCCCGTAATTAATTACCCTCCCGCATAATTCACTTTTTACTGTTGATACCTGATGAGACATACCGTTACCTGTAAAATCTAGAATTTCCTTCACTTTTAATGACCTCCTCCACTCTAACTTCCTCTAAATCTACAGTATCACAATCAACTCTAATATTAAGTCAACAAGTTTTGTGTTGACCAATTTCAAAGGTTATTGCTCCAGGAGTTTTCACCCCCACTGGGCGTCATTGTTTCGACAATTAAAGTCACCTGCAATAACCACATCAAAGTTTTTCTTAACCAATTCTGAAACAAAACATTGATACCATCATCCCTTCCCCGTAATTAATTACCCTCCCGCATAATTCACATTTTTACTGTTGATACCTGATGAGACATACCGTTACCTGTAAAATCTCAGAATTTCCTTCACTTTTAATGACCTCCTCCACTCTAACTCCCTTCTTAGTCAAAATCATAACTAACTCCTCCAGCTTCTTTAATTCTTCTATTTCTCATCCACACTTCATATATGCTCATTAGAATCCCCATTCACTTTTCCACTTTGTTTCATAACATCCGGTTTAATTGTATGTAGCAACTCATTAATTTCCACCATCAAAGACAGCATTCCATCAACATTTGTATACAATGCTTTGACTTAGTTTGCTGGAAGCTTTTTCTTAATGTCTTCTTAATGTGCATCATATGATTTCATTGATCTGATCTTGATACTATTATGACCATTTATGCCTGCCTTCACTGTCTTTCTAGTGCAGTATACTAAATAGTGATTACTAATTCCTACTGCCAATAGGAATTAGTGATCTCTATATAGTATACTGCACTAGAAAGACAGTGAAGGCAGGTATAAATGGTCATAATAGTATCAAGATCAGATCAATGAAAACATATGATGCACAGATATTCAATGAGGAATTAGGGAGCCAAAACTGGAATTGTGTTTATGAGGCAGAAACAGTCGATGAAGCATGGAACAATTTTTAAAAACATTTTAATCAAAGTAACTGACAAGGTAGCTCCGGTAAAAGAAATTGGAATCAAACAAAGAACCGAACCATGGATAACTCTGCAAGTACTAGACATGATAAAGGAAAGAGATATACTTTTAGGTGAATATAAAAAGGATAAGAACAACAAAGATAAATATGACAAATTCTGCAAATTAAGAAACAAACTACAACAAAACATAAGAAAGATAAAATCTGAATATATCTCCGATAAAATACAAGAAAACTATAACAATAACAAGAAATTATGGAAACAGCTAAAAAATGTAGGTTATTCTGGAAAATCAAAGGAAAATTTGAAAACGGTGCTTAAAATTGAGGATGAACTGTGTTTTGATGGAAAGAAAATAGCATCATACTTTAACAAATTCTTTACAACCGTAGCATCAAGTCTGGTTAGTAAGTTGCCATATGCGGATAGGATTTTTACCACTGACTCTTATAATTTCAAAAATACTACAGATCCAAAGGACTCATAGAAAATATGTTCGAACTTACCAGGATAACTGAAGAATATGTATTCAATTTAATAAGGAAACTAGAAATAAATAATTAGACTGCATACCAGCAAGGTTTATAAAAGATGGTGCACCAATACTAAAAGGTCCAATAACTCACATATCAATAAGTCAATTTACACAAATGAAGTACCACAAGGATTTAAAGCTAGAGTAAAACCACTATACAAAAAGAATAACAGACAAGAAGTAAGTAACTACAGACCAGTCAGTATCTTTAATATAATATCTAAACTACTAGAAAGAACTGTCTATGATCAGTTATCTAATTACCTAAAAGCAAACAATATCATTTACGAATTTCAATCTGGATTTAGAGACATTCATTCCACAGATACATGTCTGACTCATTTGCTAGACCTACTAAAAACTAATACATATGTCAAAAGGGAAGTATACAGGCCTAGCTCTCCTAGATCTGCAAAAAGCATTTGATACTGTTGACCATCATATATTGTGTGAAAAATTAAGAACAATGGGTGTAGAGTTCAGTGGAATGGTTTTACTCATATCTAAGTGGAAGAAACCAAATTGTGAAGATCGACGAACATTGCTCGGAAACCAGAAATATATCCTGTGGAGTACCACAGGTCCACTACTGTTCTTGTGTTATGTAAATGACATGAAAATCAGTGTCTCATGTAAACTGTTGCTATATGCAGATGACAGCATTTTGATTATTCCACACAAGGATGTAGATGTTATTAAAAATAGACTAGGAAAATAACTTGAATCATGTAACACCTGGATGATAAATAACAAGCTGTCTTTACATTTAGGAAAATCCAAAATTATGTTAGTTGGATAAAAAAAAAAAACTAAAAAATGTAGATGATTTTAATATAACATGTTTGGGCCAAGAAATAAATGGAATAAAATCAGTAAAATACTTAGGAGTTCATTTGGATCAGTGTGTCTCAGGGGAGCTAAACTGTATACAGATAATCAAGAGGATAAATGCAAAGTTAAAATTTATGTACAGACAAGCAAAAGACCTTGATACAAAATCTAAAAAACAACTTCAAATTTGTCAAAACTGGATTATCAGATTCATTTTAGGTTTAGACCCCAGATCTCAAAAATAAATATGCTTAGTGTTAAAAATAGGGTAAAAGAATTAAAATTAAGCCATGCACACAATATTCATAACAACAGAGGACCAACATATCTTGCAGAACACTTCCATAGGAAAACAGACACCCAAACAATTAGGACTAGAAATAATTATTCAAACTTTTGTATGTCAATCGCACAGGGTCCCTCAGCACATACCTTCTATCTATGGACAAAGAAATGATGAAGAAATTGATAAATACTATAATAAGACCCAGATTGGAATATGCAGGAGTAGTGTGGACCCCTCATAAAAAGAAACACATAAGGAAATTGGAGAGGCTACAAAAAATGGCTACAAGAATGGTCCCAGAACTTGAAGGGATGACATATGAGGAGAGACTAAAGGCTATGGATCTACCAACCTTGGAACAAAGAAGGGAGAGAGGAGACCTGATACAAGTCTATAAATTGATCAACAGAATGGACCAAGTGGATAATGAGAAACTGATCCTGAGAGAAGAATATGACACCCGAAGCACAAGATCGCATAGTAAAAAGCTGAGAAAGGGAAGATGTCTGAGAGATATTAAAAAATATAGTTTCCGCAGAGATGTATTGAGACGTGGAACAGTTTAGATGAAGAAGTAGTGTCTGCAACGAGTGTGCACACTTTAAAAGTAAGATTAGATAAGTGTAGATATGGAGACGGGGCCACACGAGCATAAAGCCCAGGCCCTGTAAAACTACAACTAGGTAAATACTAGGTAAACACATCACCGCCACCGCCGAGAGAGGAGGTCTGAGGACGGCTCGTCTCCGGCTGTGGACAGGGAAGATGAGAAACTACCTATGGTGTTTACATGGCCCGGGTATCTCTGTGTTAATGTCCTATTAATGTTCTACTGTCGCAAAGTGCAAAACGTGGACCATTTTCAAGCGGGATATGGAGAGTGGTCCCTGAGCGGAGATTGTCGGTGGTGTTTGTTTTGGCCAAGAACAGCTGGCGATAACTACTATGGCGTCCACTCCAGCCCAGGCCTTTGAAGGGTTCATGACCACTCCAAGAGGGCTTGAAAAATTTGACATGGATGCAAGAATATAGGCATTAGAAAGTAATTTTCTAAACATTAGTTCCATAGAAGAAAAACTGGATAGAGTCATAGCGGAGAACGATACCTTCAAAAAAGAAATCTATTTGTTAATGAGAGAGAACAAAGAGCTGTTGAGGGAAAAAGTGGAAATGGAGAAAGAAAACCAACAGCTAAAGAAACAAAGTGACGAGATGAAGGTAACCTGGGGAAGGAGGAATGCCTTAACCTAATTGATGCCAGGATGAAAGAAGTGAAACAAGAACACCACGAAGTACAAAAGTCCTTTAGGGAGATAGTGAAAAAGCAGGAAGAAGAAAATAAAGTGATTACAGAGTGAAATGGTAAAGGCATTAAAGGAAAATGAGTATGTGGTGAGAGATATTGGTGAAAAGAAAAAATGCGTGATCATAACAGGATTGAGGGAGGAAACAAACAGAAACTGGTAAGATAGGAGAGATAAGGAAAATGACAGGATTAAGTCTTTACTGAATAAGATCTCAGAAGAGGAAGAGTGCCTATATGCTGAGGTAGAAGAAAGTGTTAGACTAGGAGCTTTTGAGGAAGGCAAAAGTAGACCATTGAAATTGAAATTAAAGTCTCAGGTGGCAGCTGAGGCCTTGCTGAGGAGGGCTTGGAAACTTAAGGACTCTGAGGAAACCAAAACAATTTACATAAGAAGAAATATATCACAGGACGAACGGATGAAAATGAAAGAGCTTGTAACTGAGGTGAGAGAGAGGAATGAAGAAAGAACCAAGGATGAAAAAACCAAGTTTTTTTTGGAGGATGAGAAATGGGAGGCTGAAGAAGTGGTGGATAAAACAGACAGAATAGATTGAAACATGGAAGAAAGAGACTAGGAATGGAATTCAAGTGACTTACACGAATATAGATGGATTTCTGTCTAAGAGGCTAGAATGTATGGATTACCTAAGAAACAATGAACCGGACATAATGTGTGTGGTGGAAACAAAGTTAAGGCCCGAAATAAAGCTAGATTGGTTTGATGTAAAACACTACAAAGTATGGAGAAATGATAGAAAAAATAAAGGAGGTGGTGGTATAATGGTTCTTACTAAGGAAGATCTGATAGTGAAGGACGTGAACTATAGTAAGGGAAATGAGGAAGTGATAAGTATGCTTATAACAGATGGTAAGAGAGACATTAATATTATAATAGTATACATACCACCCAGAACCAGTGCTTGGGAATATGAACAGTATCAAATGGTGATGAGAAATACTCTAGACAGAATGAAGCAAGAACTCATCAGAAAGGAGAGAGTGATGATAGTCGGGGACTTTAATTGTAAGGAAATAGTGTGGGAGGACTACGAAGTGGTGAACGGTGGTGAGTGGGCAGAGGAATTGTTAAACGTAGCAACAAATAACTTGATGACACAGTGGGTGAGATCACCAACAAGGTGCAGGGGACAAGATGTTGCAGCAAGGTTGGATTTGGTATTTACCAGGGGCATCTCCCTAAAAGAAGAAATTGAGCATGAATGTCCCTTGGGAAGAAGCGACCATGATGTCCTAAGCTTTGAGCTGGATACGGAAATAAGCACGGATAAGATTGTGGAACACAGGGAGGAAAAATTAAATTATATTAGGGCAAATTATAAGCATATGAGGGAGTTCTTTAATGAAATTGACTGGTCCGTGGTATACCAGGAAAGGGATATGCAATTGAAATACAATAAATTTATGGATTTATATAACTCTGCTGTGAAGAGGTTTGTGCCATATCACAGAAAGAGAACTTTAAATAATAAACAGTGGTTTAATAGAAATTGTGAAGAAGCAAAAAAGAACAAAGAAAAGGCATGGCAGAAACTTAAGAAAAACAGTGATGTATTATGAAAAGAAGTTTACAAAACAGCAAGGAATAGATATGTTGAAGTAAAGAAAACAGCACAGAAGGAATATGAACAGAGAGTGGTGGAAAACTGTGATAGTGACCCTAAGATGTTTTACAAATTCATAAATGGAAAACTAAATAAAAGGGAGGCAATAGAAAAGGTAAAAAACGGGGAAGAAGTATATGAGGATGCTAGAGATATAGCTGAAATTTTGAATGACAACTTTTGCAAAGTGTTTACAAAGGAGGAGCATTTTATAGAAGGGCCTACGGAAATAAAGCAAATGCAGGACATCATGGTTACTAAAGAAGAGGTAAGGAAAATTATAAGCAATTTGGATATTAACAAATCAATGGGGCCTGATGGCATATCTGGAAGGTTGTTAAAAGAATGTAAGGATGAATTGTTGAACCCCGTATTTGATATTGTGGAAACCTCCATACGAACAGGAACAATTGGCTGATTGGCGGCATTGAAAGTGTCTTCAAAATCCCCAAAACCAAAATAATTAAAATATGTTTAAAAGAAACAGCCACAGCAAAAATGGCCACAGATAGAGGAATGCTCGCTTTCCATATGAGCATTCCTTCACACAATATCAAAATAGATGACTTTTTTCCAATCCTCACCTGTATGAGGTGCTACTCTCTTGAGGAACACACCACCAATAACTGCCCTTTACCAAAAGACCACACGGTGTGCTCTGAATGCAGTAGCTCGGAACACACCTGGAAAAACTGTAATTCAGATGAAAAGAAGTGTCTCAACTGCTCTGGACCACACAGAACTTTGGCAAACAAATGCCCAAAAAGAAAAGAAATAAAAGAAAACAAAAGAAAACAAAAGAAAAACACAAGCACTTACAGCCAGGCATTGAAGAATAACCCAAACAACAATACATTAAATATGCCAGCTGACATGCTCAAAAAAGACACAGCCTCAACAATACTAACTAATTAAATAAGGTTTTCAAACTTAACAATATCCCACAAATAATTCTGCCAGACAACCCACCATCAAAAAAAATTCTAAGCTTGGCAGCATCATCTCCTACACAAACAACACTTGACCACCCCGTAGAAAATGAATATAATGAAGAGGAAGAAGAGATGGAAGAGATAGATGTGGAGGAGGAAAAAGAACAGGAACAAGAAAAACCAGTAAAAATTAGCGGGAAAGGCATTGGGTTGCAAATAATAACAAAAAAGAGCAACGGATGGCCGAAAAGAACACTTTACCATAAACAAATAATAGAAGGTATAGAGGAAGGAAAATACAAATACATATTCACATCAACAGCCTATGAAGAAGAGGAAATATTCGACCTACTAAAGAACAATGATATAGACTTACACGACGTATGGGCAATAGAAGATGACGCACGTTTCAGGAAAATAAGAAATGGGCTCTACCAAGAAAAAACACCACCAACCAAAGGAAGAAAACTACATAAAAGACAGAACTCCCTCTAAATTAAATACACAACCTAATTTACTCATTCATCCCCACTCATATAAGCACACAACCTAAAAACATCAAATATGGACAACACCGACAGCATACTAATACTACAACACAACGTAAGACACTGGGACACAAACAAACTAACACTAACCAATATATACAAAGAAATAAGCCCTGACGTGATACTAATAAATAGTCATGGTTTAAAAAATCACGAAAGCATCAAAATACAAAATTATATAACTTACCTTATAAATTCCAGCGGAGAAGCAAACGACGGCTCGGCAATTCTAGTAAAGGAACACCTGAAACACAGAGTTAAAGAAAATTACGATACCGATGTAATACTAACCACAATTGAAACAACAACAGGCCCAATAAACATAGCAACCACCTATCTACCTCCAAGAAGACCTTTCCTACCTATCACAGATTTTCACAATATAGCATCAGAAACATATCCAACATATATAATAGGAGATTTAAATGCTCACCACCCAACAATCGATAAGAAAAAAGCAACAGTGTCGGCAGATCTATAAAAATGCTCATTGACTATAATAAACTCACACATTTAGGTCCAGATTTCCCAACATTCTTAACTCATAACGCAACATCATCACCAGACATAATACTTGCCAATAACAAAACATACCATAACATCAACATAACACAAGGACCAACAACGCCATCAGATCACCTACCAATACTAATAAATATAACATCCCACCCCATACGAACACCAACACCACCCACATATATGATGAAAAAACTAATTGGGATGAATTCAAGAATAAAGCAATAAATACAACAAAAGACATTAACACCAACCCATACATGTCACAACACACACTAGACACATCAATAAAACAGTTGCTAGATGGAATAACAACAGCAATGCAACAAAATATACCACTATCCACACACAAAACTCTGGTTAAACCAATATATAATAAAAAAGTCAAAGAATTACAATGGTGGGCAAAACAATTGCTAAATAACAGCCTCAGAAATGGCTGGACCTATACAACATACACCGCCTACAAAACCATAAAACAAAATATAATAAAAGAATGCAAAGAACAAAATAAAAGTAACTGGGAAAACAAAATAAAAACACTAAATAAACTGTATGCAGACCCACAAAAATTCTGGCAGAATATAAAAATACTAAAAGGCAACCAAACCAATACTAATTCACATCTAGTAGTAAACAATAAGAAAATACACAAAATTGAAAAAAGGAAGAAATATTTAGAGAAATCTGGAGCAATGTTTTTAGAATAAACCCCATGGAAAACCTACAATATGATGCAGACACGGAACTCAGAGTTAATAACTACCTAGAAGATAACAAAGTCCAAACACTACCTAATATACAAGGAAACCCAAACAATTTATCCAATGACACTTACTACACAACACCGATCACAACACAAGAAATAAAACAAACAATAAAACAATTAAAAAACAACACACCTGGGGAAACAAAAATAAATAAAGTAATATTACAAAACTTACCAGACAACGTGCTCGAAATACTCACAAAACTATTCAACATCGCTCTCTCAATGGGATACTTTCCACAACCATTCAAACACGCCAGAATCATACTCATCCCAAAACAGAACAAACCATCAACTGATCCAATTAACTATCGCCCAATCTCACTTCTGGAAGTACCCGGAAAAATCTTCGAAAGAATAATTAACAAAAGAACAAGAACTTTCCTAGACGCCAATAAAATCCTACCAGACTCCCAACATGGTTTCAGATCAGGAAGATCAACTGACACAGCAATAGCAACAACAATAGAAGTAATCTCAAAAGCAATTTCAGCCAATAAACTCTGTTGTATTGCACTAAGGGACGTATCAAAAGCCTTTGATAAAGTTTGGCAAAACGGATTAAAGTTCAAATTAAGTCAATTAAAACTACCCAACATCCTTCACAAAATTCTATGCAGCTTTCTAGACAATCGCTCTGCCTCAATATCAATAAAAAACTACACAGGACCATCATTCCAACTTCACAGTGGGGTACCTCAAGGCAGTAGCATCTCACCCACACTCTATACCATCTACACCCACGACATTCCATTACCACTCACAGAAAGCATAAATATACAATACGCAGATGATATCACACAAATAATCACATACGCAGGCAAATCAAAAAAAATGTTAGCAAAAATAACAGAAAGAGAAATAAAAAACATTAACAATTACGAGAGAAAATGGAAGATCAAAACAAATACACAAAATTTACACTACTACCCATAACGTTGAAAAAAACTGAACCAGTAAATATAGAGGGGCAACACATACAGTACGCAAAGGAAGCAAAAATATTGGGCCTAAAACTGGGAGTAAACGGATACACAAAACATGTAAAAGATATCACAAACAAAGCACAAGTAGCCTTAAACACTATCAAGAGATTCCAGTTCTTAAATACAAACATAAAATTACATCTTGTAAAAGCATGTGTACTACCAATATTAACCTACCCGGCTTACGCTCTGAACGCTCTATCAAACTCGCAAATACTAAAACTACAAAGAAAACAAAATGAAGCACTTCGGTTTGCTTATAATGAAAAACATCCATTCACCAAAACACAGAAGAACTACATAAACTTGCACAATTGGATCCGATTAACATAACAGTACACACAAGAGGAAATTATATAAAACACAAAATGATATACACTTTAAAAGACACAACATATCATATAACAATAAACGAACATGAACAAGAACAAGAACATAGTTGGTTTAGGAAACCTATTAACAAAATATCAAAGCTACCACCCAGACCACTGTACACAGGATAAAAATACTATAAATACAAATAAATATATAAATATACACATATATTCAAAATAAAACAAATAAATAATAAACAAATAACAAAAATAATAAGCAAATTAACCAGTGCATAAATAAATAAACAATTAAAATAAATAAATTAATAAAAAATAATAAAATGAAAAAAAAAAAAAACTCTCAACCATTACCAATGTAACAAATAAACCACTCTATATGACGGCTATTCCGTCATCTTTCAAACTTCCACTTCCTTCATACTCTCAACCATACTTTATCTTCTACTCTCTATTCTTCTTTTCTTCTCTTGAGTCTATCAAACATCTCCAGGAACTTTAATGAAGATACTAAGAAGCTGGACAACATCATTACCAGCGTCGTCATTGCACACTTTCAAAACATAATCAACCCAGGTTCCTTTCTGACAGAATTAAATGCATCTCTAAGAGACAACAACATCGCAGAGATCAAACTTTCAAACAAAAACCCAAACTATGCTAAACTCTTTAAAGAAACTAACACAAATGACCCTCTTGGACCCCACCACCTCACAATCCAGCCTACTTACAAAAAACAAGACAACTACAAAAAAACAAAAAGAGACACACACCCTTCCTAGCGCAGAAGACATTTCAGATTCAGACGGCGAAAACGAGCACGTGGAAATAGAGTCCACGTCAGATGTACTGTCCAATGCCGATCAAGTTTCTTCTCTCCAGCACCGCACAACTGTGCACCTCTCTGACCGCTCTCTCAGAAGTCACGCAGACATTAAAAGCACACCACACAACACTAACACATTACACACAGACACATCACTCCATCCTGACAACAACAGACATTCTGATCAACCTGATGAGTATACATGTATCAACGGTCCTATAGAGTGCAACAGAGGAAAAAAGAAACCACACAAGGTGAGAAGGAACCAACACTAAAAGCAAATAAAAACCCAAAAACAAACAATACTCATCTTACACAAGCAAATAACTTATTGACATCCTAATGAACTGTATTACTGTTATTCAACATAACGTGCTTCACTGGAGGAAAAAAGATTTGAACTCATTAACACCTACACTAACCTTAATGCAGACATTATTCTCATTAACAGCCACGGAGTACCAGACCAGGAAAATTTAAAGATCCATGGATACTCTGTTCACCGAAAAAAATATTCAAACAACAACAACGATGGAACTGCATTAGCTATAAAATACAATATCTCTTATAAACTAATAGACATTTTCATTTCAGATATCCTAGCAGTAGAAATTCAAACACCCACAGGTAAACTTCTTATTGCCACTCTATATCAACCTCCTTGCAGACCCGCTATACCTATACCTGACTTTATTAAACTATTCCGAAGAAACTGCCCTGTATACCTGCTTGGAGACCTTAATGCTAATCACCCTTGTTTAGGATACAGACAAAGCAATATCAAGGGAAGACAAATTCACCATCTAATTATGAATAGAACAATACAACACCTAGGACCACATTTTAAAACACACTTTGCACACAACACACACACTACCCCAGACATCATTCTAACGAATTTCAGAACACACCACAACACACACATAACACAAGGCCCACTAACAACTAGTGATCACTTCCCAATAATAATGAAAATTTCCTCTTCTCCAATTCTAGTTCCCTCCATCCCTCGACCTAACTTCAGAAAAGCAAATTGGGAAAATTTCAAACTTGAACTAGAGCTTGTAACTAACAACAACAATGATCTAGACCACTGCACCCTAGAAGAAATTGATGAAGAAACCTCCTCGTGGCATCACACCATAAAAACAGCTTCGCAAAACAACATTCCCACTACCCACCATCGCTCTCTCCCTGCTCCCTTTCTCAATCCTGACACTGAAAGAATAAAACTACAGTACAACAACATTAGACACCACACACACCAACACGGATGGGACATGCTCCTTTATAGGAGATACAAACTTCTACAACGAAACCTACAAGAAGCACTCATTCTTGACTCCAACACACACTGGGGAAATGTAATGAACGAAACCGCCGGCCTTTATAATGACTCTACAACTTTCTGGAGGAAGATCAACAATCTACTAGGTACAGACAACACAAACACCCAATACCTAAAAGACAATAATAACGAAAAAATTTACTCCTCCACGGGCAAAGAACAAATACACAAACAAATATGGGCAGACATATTTTCAAACGAGAACGATGAAGATGGATACGTAAATAACATAGACAATACACAAGAAATAATAAGGGACTACTTAACCACACACATCAATAGAATAACCCCATTCCCTACATCAGATTATTCCCGTCTTAACAATAACTCACTCTTACTCTCCAAAATAACCACTGATGAGATAAAAACAATCATTAGAAAGTTAAAGAAAACATGCCCTGGAGAAAGTGGTATTAACAAAACAATCCTTATGAACCTACCAGATCCATCCCTCATAAAACTCAAAAACATATTAAACGCTTCTCTCTCATCAGGTTACTTCCCTGACCAATGGAAACACGCCGTTATGAGACTCATTCCTAAGCCCGGCAAATATCCTCACCAAGCAATCAATTACCGTCCCATATCATTATTTAAAGTCCCAGGAAAAATTTTTGAAAACATTTTAAATAGAAGATTAAGAATACATCTAACCAGCAATAACTTATATAATGAAATGCAGTTTGGATTCAGGAGAGGGAGAGGTACGACAGGGGCACTCGCTCTTGCCACTGAAGCAATCGCGCAAAGTAAAGCTGATAGGGGACAATGCTTAGTAATATTAAGAGATATATCCAAAGCTTTTGACAAGGTCTGTCACCTGGGTTTAAAATTAACCCTTAACTTCCGGCGGTCGTATATAAACGTTTGCGTCAGAACGTCCGAAGTGACGGGATTCGTCCCAGTAATCAAGATTTTTCCCGGCGTAATTTTAAGTCTCTCGCGCGCTCTCTTGAGGCGGATGGTGAGTAGAAGTATCTGGCATCTTTTACCACACAAGTGTTTCCACAAGAGCTCCTAATTTTAGAGGTAACTGAACTGTTTTCCCGTTTTATGGGCGACACTTGGCAACTCCGGTGACGCGCTGGGTAGAAAGGTCAGTGATAACAGCGAAGGATCGGGTCAGATTGTAAATCACCATGGAGCAAGGCAGAACCCTTTTACTTAGCAGTGGTTCTGAGCTAGAAGAAAGTGACAGTGAATATATAGAAGAAGAAACTGGGGAAAGTGAAGAGACTAGTAGTGAGGACACGGATGTAGAGCATCATTCACCTGCTTTCTCAGGAGAACAGACAGAGAGACAGAGACTCTTACACAGTATAAGTGACAGTGAAGGCAATAATGATGAAGAACAGACTCCAGATAATGTGTCAAGGACACAGAGTGTTTCTAGGAGACGCAGGCATGCGCGTGCTCCTCGCGTTCTGGGGAGACGATCAAGGGGGCGTGGCAGAGGTGGCGCGAGACCCCGACCTGTCTTTCAATGGAGGGAATTCAATGATGATTTTTTCCCAGTTATGCCTGATTTATCTGTGTCTCCTGGCATAACAGCTGAATTCCCTCCTGTGCAACACAATTGTGACTATTTCATGGCGTTTCTCAGTGATGCTTTCTTGGACCATATAGTGAGTGAGAGCAACACTTTTCATGATGAAGAAACAGCAGATGATGATGATGTGCCCCATAGCTCTCACGAGAAAGAGTGGAAAAACATCACAAGAAATGAACTCCTGACGTTCATAGCCGTCACGCTTCTTATGAGTCATTCGAGAAAAGCTTTGAGGTAACTCATCTGAGTCACACACGCGGGCCTACACACATCAACACTTGTCAGAGAGAGAGAGAGAGAGAGAGAGAGAGAGAGAGAGAGAGAGAGAGAGACACACACACACACACACACACACACACACACACACACACACACACACACACACACACACACACACACACACACACACACACACGTGTCTCAGAAATCAGTGATATATGACACACACACACACACACACACACACACACACACACACACACACACACACACACACACACACACACACGTGTCTCAGAAATCAGTGATAATATGTCCTTCCTTCCTCCCCCTACTCTCTCTCTCTCTCTCTCTCTCTCTCTCTCTCTCTCTCTCTCTCTCTCTCTCACACTCACACAGAGAGAGAGAGAGAGAGAGAGAGAGAGAGAGAGAGAGAGAGAGAGAGAGAGAGAGAGAGAGAGAGAGAGAGAGAGAGAGCGCGTCGCTCTCCGGGCTGTTTCCTCTTGACTGGTCACACCGTGCCCGGAGGAGGAAACTTTGATAAGGCAATAACTAAACTCTCAGACGTCATATCGAGCTGGAAAGTACATCATTGTATTCAGAATAACACAGAGAAAATAATTATCAGTATTCAAACTGTGTTCTGACAATTTTTAGGTGTACCATTTTTCCCCGTCATTAGACAGGAAAAAATATTTTAATCCCCGGAAGTTAAGGGGGCACACTACAACAAGCGCTCCACCATCACCAGCCGGGAGATCCAGACTGCCGTCCGTCTCCTTCTGCCCGGCGAACTGGCAAAGCACGCCGTCTCTGAGGGCACCAAGGCTGTCACCAAGTACACCTCCTCCAAGTAAACTGACTGTCAGTCAGCTAGAAGGGGGGAAAGAAGAAAAAAGAGCAACTGCTGTCTCAGACAGTATTCAAACCCTACCCGGCTCCATAGGAGCCACACCTGAATCCAAAAAAGGAGACACAATATAGACAAGTGTGGATGGTGGTCGCCGCTGGTGCACCAGAGCCGGATGGATGGATATGGATGAGCTAGATGGCTGGCTCGTCATTAATGAGGCTCGCAACCGGGTCAGAGCAAAGAGATCCATCATCCACTGCACAACAGCAGCAGCCCGTAGTAGTAGTAGTAGTAGTGATGTATGATGATGATGATTAAGCGTACGTACGATACTAATCACGGCAGGCAGGCTTTGGAGGGTGGGTGCATTCATGCTCTTCTTCTTCTTCTTGATTAATGATGATGCCTCCTATTTCAGTAACATAACGTTTTTCATCACACAAAGCTCAGGAAGCACACAGTTATTATAGCTTGTAACATGAATCTTCGCTCCTTTTTTTTTTTTTTTTTTTTTTTTTTCTTTATTTCTTTCTTTCTTTGTTTTCTTGACTGAATTGCAGTGAATCAATCAATCAATATATCTACAAATCAGATTGGAGGGGAAAGCAGTCATTCTCCATCGGCCACCGACATACTACTGATCAGAAACATGCACATGGAATATCGGATCCTAGACACAGAGAGGAAGGTTGAAAAAAAAAAAAAAGAAAAGAGAGAGAGAAGAGAGAGAGAGAGAGAGAGAGAGAGAGAGAGAGAGAGAGAGAGAGAGAGAGAGAGAGAGAGAGAGAGAGAGAGAGAGAGAGAGAGAGAGAGAGAGAGAGAGAGAGAGAGAGAGAGAGAGAAAAAAAAAAGTCTTCTAATCAGGAAATCGCTCGACCATACGGATCAAAGCCAACCCATTCATGGTCTATGTAATATTATTCTCTTTAGATAAAGCACCTTTGGCCCTGAAGAGGGCCTAGATATTGTTTGTTGTTGCTTGCTTGCCTTGGATGACACACTTATTAGGCACGCTCGCCACGGATTCGACGAGCCAGCTGGATGTCCTTGGGCATGATAGTGACACGCTTGGCGTGGATGGCGCACAGGTTAGTGTCTTCAAAGAGACCCACGAGATAAGCCTCGGAAGCTTCCTGGAGGGCCATGACAGCGGAGGACTGGAAGCGGAGGTCAGTCTTGAAATCCTGGGCAATTTCACGCACCAAGCGCTGGAAAGGCAGCTTCCTGATAAGCAGTTCGGTGCTCTTCTGTCTTCTGTCTTGTTGTGTTAAGCTGGTCGAGTGTGATACGTGTTTCTTGTGGTAGTTGTGCGCTGCTGCTTCTGTCCACATATGTATTTATAAGTCTGTTGGCTTCTGATGTAGGGTCTGGATGAATGGGAAGTCTTGAAGAGAGTTTCCCTGATGCAAGCTTTACATCCCGCCACATGTCACCTAAATTAGTATTTTGGCCTATGGAGCCACACCAGTTCAACCATTTTTCCTTTTGAATGTCTTTGGTTGCGTCCTTTGCAATTTGTATCGCGGCTCTGAGGAGTTCTTTGGTGGTGTCTGTGTTATGTCTCCTGTGTAGTTTCCTGGCTTGGTTTATTCTGTGGTTATATTCTTTGACGTCTTTATTGTAATACCAGCGATCTTTGAAGTTGTTGATGGGTGGTTTGGTCTTTGGTATTGTCTCGTTCGCCGCCTTGTGTATGGCTTTGGTGAGTCTGTGTTCTCTGTCGGCGAGTGTATTTTCTTGTGGTAGTGTGCTGAGGTAGTGCTGTATGCGTTCTCTGTAGAGGGGCCAGTTTGCTCTTTTTAGATTCCATTTTGCTTCTCTGGGAGGCTGTCTCAGTTGGGGTATGTTGATGGTTGTGAGAGTTGCGAAGTGATCGCTTGCTAGGTGAGGGTGCAGCGACCAGCTTGCTTGTGTATAAAGCATGTTGTTTGTGATGGAGAGGTCCAGCACTCCTCCTGCAATGTGAGTTGGATCTTGTGTGTTGAGGAGTTTGGCTTCTGGGATGTTGTGTAAGGTTTCTGCGATATGGTGGCCGATCCTATTGTTTTTCTTAGATCCAAGTGATGTGTGGTGGGCGTTGAAGTCTCCTCCTATGAAAATATTTTCTGTGGCACAAAGTGCAAGCAGTTCTGTTGTGTCGATGTTGGTGTTGCTAGGCTTGTTATATATGTTGTATATAAGAAATTGTGTGTCCTTTAGGGTGATGGAGACTGCCAGCACTTCCACTCCTTCTCCGCAGTCCACTGGGTTCTCTATTTTCTTGCTGGGAATTGTATTTTTAACGAGTATGGATGTACCATTTGTAGCACCTTCCTCTGCCGGATTGTGGTACTCAGTATATCCCCTGAGTGTCCTGAAAGACCCATTTCTTATCATAGTTT
>NW_025541686.1:0-12137 GCF_017591435.1 Portunus trituberculatus
GTGTGTGTGTGTATTTACCTAGTTGTAGTTTTACAGGGCCTGGGCTTTATGCTCGTGTGGCCCCGTCTCCATATCTACACCTATCCAATCTTACTTTAAAAGTATGCACACTCGTTGCAGACACTACTTCTTCATTTAAACTGTTTCACGTCTCAATACATCTTTGCGGAAACTATATTTTTAACATCTCTCAGACATCTTCCTTTTCTCAGCTTTTTACTATGCGATCTTGTGCTTCGGATGTCATATTCTTCTCTCAGGATCAGTTTCTCATTATCCACTTGGTCCATTCCGTTGATCAATTTATGAACTTGTATCAGGTCTCCTCTCTCCTTCTTTGTTCTTTGTTCCTTTAGTCTCTCCTCATATGTCATCCCTTCAAATTCTGGAATCATCCTTGTAGCCATTTTTTGTAGTCTCTCCAATTTCCTTATGTGTTTCTTTTTATGAGGGGTCCACACTACTCCTGCATATTCCAATTTGGGTCTTATTATAGTACTTATCAATTTCATCATTTCTTTGTCCATGTAGTGAAATGCTATTCCAATATTCCTTAGCAAATTATATGTTTCTCTAAAAATTTTATCAATATGGCTTACTGGTTGATTGTTTTCTTCCATCGTCACTCCTAAGTTCTTTTCCTTTTAACTTTCTCCAGTTCTACTCCATCTCCCATCTTATAGATTCCCACAGGTCGTCTTTCACTCTTTCCCATTTCCATGACATGGCTTTTGTTCACATTGAATTCCATTTCCCACTTTTACTCCATTCCCAGATCTTAATTAGGTCTTCTTGCAGTATTTCACAATCCTCTTTTTGCTTTATAACTCTGCACAGTTTCGTATCATCTGCAAACAAATTTATGTAGCTGTTCACTCCTTCTGGCATGTCGTTAATATAAATGAGGAAAAGTATTGGTGCCAATACTGACCCCTGTGGCACTACGCTTTCTACTGTTCTCCACTTGGACTTCATATCTTTAACTACTGTCCTTATTTCTCTCACACTAAAAATAATCTTCTATCCATCTCAATGTGCTTCCTTTTAAGCCACCCTTCTCCTCTAACTTCCATAGTAATCTTGCATGTGGCACTTTGTCAAACGCCTTTTTTAAATCCAAATAAATACAGTCAACCCATCCCTCTCTCTCTTGTACTCTATCAACTATTCTAGAATAGAAACTCAATGAATTAGTTACACACGACCGTCTTTTCTAAAACCAAATTGGCTATTTGATATCAATTTGTTGTCTTCAAGGAACTCAATCCATTGTTTCTTTATTATTCTTTCACACATCTTGCATATTACACTAGTTAGTGATACCAGTCTGTAATTTAAAGGTTCTTCCTTCCTTCTGCTCTTGTATATGGGAACCACCTCAGCTCTTTTCCATTCTACTGGTACTGTTCCATTTTCTATTGAGCATTTTATGATGTTGTATATAGGACTTGCTAGTTCTTCCCTACATTCTTTCAGTATTTTGCCTGCCTGAGACTTCATCTGGTCCCATTGCCTTCTCTTCATCCAGTTCCTTCATTAACTCTTTTATTTCAAGCTTGGTTACTTTAATCTCTTTCATATAGATTGTCTCTCCATTACCCTGTGGCCTCTCAAATTTGGATTCCTTAGTAAAACCTCCTGGAATTTATTATTTAATAGTTCTGCCATACTTTTGGGTCTTCCACCATCCCGTTCTCTCCTTTTAACCTTTCTATTGTTTCTCTTTGCCAAATTTTTCCATTTATGAATCTATAGAACAATTTTGGTTGCTCCTTACATTTTTCGACAATGTCCTTTTCGAAGTTCTTTTCCTCTTCCTTCCTCACCTTAACATATTCATTTCTCACTGCCTTGAAGTTTTCCTTATTTGCTGGATTTCTATTTCTCCTCCACCTTTTCCATGCTCCATCTCTTTTCTCCTTTGCCCTAGCACACCTTGCATTAAACCAATCTTTCTTTCCTTCTTCTTGAGGTCTATATTTTGGGACATATTCCCTGACTCCTGTTTTGTATATTTCCAAAAATAAGTTATATTTCTCTTGCATCATCTCTGAGTTTTCCATCTCCTCCCAGTTTACGTTTTAAAATAGTTCTTGAGATTCTCAATATCAGCCTTTCTGTAATTTAATCGGTCTCCTTTGTATGAATCGTCTCTATCTTCCTTTCCCTCTTCTATATCTATTTCTAATATTACATGGTCACTCTTTCCCAATGGGCACTTATATCTTATATCATCATTCATTTGTATACCCCTTGTAAAAACTAGGTCCAATCTTGCCGGCTCGTCGTTTCCTCTGAATCTTGTGCATTCCTTTACTCTCTGGTCCATCATATTGTCTATCATTAGGTTCAAGAATCTTTCTCCCAGGCTTCTTCCCCATACCACTTTCATAATTTTCCCAGTCCACTTCTTTACAGTTGAAATCTCCTACTAATATAACTTTTTTCCTTTAACAATTGTCGTTAGACTCCTTATTGTGTCATCTATCATGTCTTTATATTCTTGATTGATCCATGAATTTGTTTTTTGGTGGCACATATGTTACAATGATTGTTAACTCTTTTTTATTAATATGCATCTTAACATACAATACTTCTGCTTTTCCTTCCCACATTCCACTTGGTTTATCACTATCTCCTTCCTTAACATAATCATGACTCCTCCTCCTCCTTTACCCACTCTGTCTCTTCTCCATACATTATACCTATTATCCAAATCTATTATGATTGCCTCATTTAGTTTTGTTTCAGCCAGGCATACAATATCTGGATTTTCTTTATTTATGTAATCTCTTAATTCTAGTTTACTTCATAAAACCCCGTCTATGTTCGTATACATCATTTTTAGTCTTTTGCCTTTATAATTTTTAGTTAAACTTGTTCCATTTTTCTCTTCCTTCACGGTTATATACCATTTCCTTATCCTGTCTCCTAGAATTCTCCAAAAATGCCTTCTTTTCTTCTTCTGACCTTTCATTATTCTTTTCCTTACTGCTGCTGCCAGTTCATTGTATCTCTTCCTTTCTTCCTCATTTCTATTTTTCTTTATATAGATACCCTTGCAGCCTTCTGTTTCTCTAAGTTTTGTTGTTCTATATAATATTTCTTCTGTTGCTGCTTGTGATTTTAGTAGTATTTTAATTGGTCTCGTCTTTCCTTCTTGATATGGTCTCATTCTGTTTATTTCTTCTACTTCCTCTTCCAAGTTCTGCCTATCTTCGTCGTTTAGATTCTTCAGTAGGTCTTTGACTGATTTCATTTCTTCTTTTCTCTTTTGGCCTATATTTTATATTTTTTTCTTTTATTCCAAATACGACTGCACTCTTCTTTTTTTTTGCAATTTCTCTAACTAGATTTTCTTTTGTCTTGAGGACTCCTATCATTTTGTTTGTCATATTTTCTTCTTTTTCTTTAAGTTGTTCTTGAATCACCTCCTGAAAATCAGCCTTATCTTTCTTATCTTGGACTCTCCATGCTTGTACTTCTTTTTTAATCACGTTCTGTACTCTTTCCTCTTCCTTGTTTACTAGATCATTCAGCTTCTCTTTTCTTTCTCGGCTTTACCGAGTCCTTCTTCCATCTGCTTTTTGTAGTTAGCTACTTCCTTTTTAGTTCTTCGTTTTCCGCTCTTAGCCTAGCTTCGTTTTCTTCCACTTTTTTTATCCTTTCTCTCAGTTTTATAAACTCTTTTCCTGTTCTTCATTCTCTTTCATTTCCATCTTCTCCTTTATCAGTTTATCTAGTTTTTATATTCAATATTTGAAACACTCTCTTCAAGTAGTGAAGTGTGCCTCTGATAGTGGGAGCAGGAGAGAGGCTGGTGTGGTGCCCAAGGAATTACCACCCTCCACCTCCACTGCTCAGGTCGTCAACATGTACAGGCTCTCTTACTACTACTACTACTACTACTACTACTACTACTACTACTACTACTACTACTACTCCTACTACTACTACTACTACTACTACTACTACTACTACTACTAAATATTCTTCCAAATCTAAACACGGTTTTCTGGCTGCCACGTTTCACCCAGAATTTGAAGGGTCAGGTGTGTGACCTGACCCATCCCTCTAATTCATTTATTGCTTTCTCCCTTCTTCTATACCTGCTCTCTCTCTCTCTCTCTCTCTCTCTCTCTCTCTCTCTCTCTCTCTCTCTCTCTCTCTCTCTCTCTCTCTCTCTCTCTCTCTCTCTCTCTCTCTCTCTCTCTCTCTCTCTCATCATTATTATTATCATCATTATTATTGTTTTATTGTCGTAATGACTCTCTCTCTCTCTCTCTCTCTCTCTCTCTCTCTCTCTCTCTCTCTCTCTCTCTCTCTCTCTCTCTCTCTCTCTCTCTCTCTCTCTCTCTTTTTTTATTTAAACAGTAGATATAATACACAATGCCAAAGCCCTAGTCATTACGAGCGTAGGGCTATCTGTAGCTATGTCTACAAAAATAATGGTATAATGATGTTTACAGTGTAATGTAGTGCGGACAATGAATATGTCCTTGATATATCTTGTCAGCTTCTGCTGGTCGGCGAGCCACTCATTCGCTCGGCACTTGAAGATGTGCAGGAGGTGGAACGATGCAGGTCCGTGCTGAGCACCATCTGGTTCCACAGGCGACTGTACCGCGGCAGGAAGGAGCGTATATTATGCTCAGTCCTGCTGAACGGTACAGCCACTGTGTGTGGGTGCTCAGAGTTTCCTGCCAACCGCGTAACTTGAGTAGGGGCGGCGGTCCAGGGAGGCGCAGAGTAGCGAGGTGAGGGGTGTGCAGTGCCTGAGCTTTGAACATAACACAAAGCCCCGCCACATCCCGCCTGTGCTGCAATGGCTGGAAGGTGTCTGGTGCGTGGTCCCGTGCAGACCCTCACCAACCTCTGGGCTCTGGTCTGAACCCTTTCTAGGCTGGTGAGGTGCGAGGGGGCAGGAGGACCAGGTGAGGTGCATACTCCATAATGGGACGCACCTGTGCCTTGTAGAGTGAGGACACCCTTGGGCATCCAGCACGTCCCCCACGCGTCTGATGCAGCCCAGCTTGTAGGACGCGTCCCTGGTAACTTTCTTGACGTGGTTGGTGAAGGTGAGGCCGCCGTCAAATTCCACACCCAGGATGTTGACGGAGTCCTAGGGAGTCAGCCTTCTGCCCTCAAGGAAGATGGCCGGTAGTGGGTGAGGCTGACCGTCTGCTTGCCGTGTCCTGGAGATGTGGAGGAGCTGGGTCTTCTCCGGGGCCAGTGTGACCTGCCAACGCCGCCCCCAGGAGACGATGGTGTCCAGGGCCCCATTTATTTTGGTGATGGTGGCCTGGCTGTCGGATATCAGGATATCGTTGAAGTAGACATTCCACAGCAGGGTCCGAGGATGCTACCCTGAGACACACCAGCCCTGACAGGGTGCGGGGCA
Source organism: Portunus trituberculatus (assembly GCF_017591435.1). Classification (NCBI taxonomy): domain Eukaryota; kingdom Metazoa; phylum Arthropoda; class Malacostraca; order Decapoda; family Portunidae; genus Portunus; species Portunus trituberculatus. The sequence goes on from NW_025541686.1 coordinate 5,402, forward strand.
GCTCTCTCTCTCTCTCTCTCTCTCTCTCTCTCTCTCTCTCTCTCTCTCTCTCTCTCTCTCTCTCTCTCTCTCTCTCTCTCTCTCTCTCTCTCTCTCTCTCTCTCTCTCTCTCTCTCTCTCTCTCTCTCTCTCTCTCACATTCTCTATTATTATCATTATTATGTTGTCTGATCTCTCTCTCTCTCTCTCTCTCTCTCTCTCTCTCTCTCTCTCTCTCTCTCTCTCTCTCTCTCTCTCTCTCTCTCTCTCTCTCTCTCTCTCTCTCTCTCTCTCTCTCTCTCTCTCTCTCTCTCTCTCTCTCTCTCTCTCTCTCTCTCTCTCTCTCTCTCTCTCTCTCTCTCTCACACACACACACACACACACACACACACACACACACACACACACACACACACCCTTTAGCAAAGAGTGATCATGCAGTTTTGGAGTTCAAGGTGATAGACGAAGAGAAATCTAGAAGAAATGAAGAATATAAAGTGGGAAGATGGAATTATGCCAAGACAGATTTTGGAAACCTAAAGAAATTCTTTCAAGAGACAAATTGGATGAAATTCAAGAGTGCTAAGGGAGCAAATGAAAAGTGGAAGGAATTTATAAAAATATACAAAGAAGGTGAGAAAAATTTGTACCAATAAGACAACATAGAGAAGTTGGAAAGCAGGACTGGTTTAACGATAGATGTGAAAAGGCTAGAACAAGAAAAGAGGATGCATGGAAGAGGTGGAGAAGGAAAAGACGGATTAAGCAGTGGGAAAGTTACAAAAGAGCAAGAAATGAATATGTGTTGATTAGAAGAGAAGAAAGAAAGAAACAAGAAAAGGATATAATTGATAAATGTAAAGACCAACCAAGGCTTTTTTACAGACATGTGAACAACAACATCAAAAATAGAGAAAGTATTGAAAGTTTAGAAGTAAATGGAGTATGCAGTGAAGATCCCAGGGAAATGGCAGAGGCTATGAATGGATGCTTTCGGAAGGTATTCACAAAGGAGACTGCTTTTGACAAACCACTGGTAATGGAACAGAAAGGGATTATGAAGGAGTTTCAAGTAACTGTGGAGGAGATCAAGAACATGATGGGAGTTTAGAAGTGAGAAAAGCTGTGGGACCTGATGGGGTATCAGGATGGATTTTAAGAGAATGCAGGGAGCAATTGGCAGAAAAAGTTTGTGAAGTAATTGATGCCTCATTAAGGGAAGGCGTAGTGCCCCAAGACTGGAAAAGAGCTAACATTGTCCCAATCTATAAATCAGGTAACAAGAGACCCATTGAACTATAGACCAGTGTCACTTACAAGTGTGGTAGCTAAGATGTGTGAGAGGGTGGTGAAGACTAGATGGACAGACTTCTTGGAGAAAAATGACATACTTTGTGAGTGTCAATTTGGTTTTAGGAAAGGGCGTTCATGCACGACAAACCTGATATGTTACTATTCGAGGGTGATAGATGTAATACAGGAAAGAGATGGTTGGGCTGATGGAATATATCTGGATTTAAAAAGGCCTTTGATAAGGTACCACACCAGAGACTGATCTGGAAACTTGAAATGGTAGGAGGAGTGCATGGCAGTTTACTAAAATGGATGGAAGACTTTTGGTAGGAAGAGAAATGAGAACAATAATTAAGGACAGACCATCAGAATGGGGATTGGTGGAGAGTGGAGTTCCACAGGGATCAGTGTTGGCACCAGTAATGTTCGCAGTCTACATAAATGACATGGTGGATGGGGTGTCCAGTTATGTGAGCCTATTTGCAGACGATGCAAAATTGTTAAGAAAAGTGAGATGTGACAAAGATTGCGAACTACTCCAGGAAGACTTGGACAGAATATGGAAATGGAGCTGTACATGGCAAATGGAGTTCAACACGACAAAATGCAAGAAAATAGAGTTTGGCAAGAGTGAAAGAAGAATCAGGAGTATGTACAAGATAGGAAATGAAGACATAAAACCAGTCATGAAGAAAAAGACCTTGGGGTGACAATTACCAATGACCTATCGCCAGAGAGACATATAAACAAAATAATTGGAGAAGTATTGAACTTATTGAGGAACATAAGAGTGGCGTTCGTATATCTAGATGAAGAAATGATGAAGAAAATAATTACTGCAATGATAAGACCGAGGCTTGAATATGCAACAATACAGTGGGCTCCGAACTTAAAGAAACACATAAGGAAACTAGAGAAAGTACAGAGGGCTGCAACGAAAATGGTGCCTGACTTAAGAGATTTGACTTATGAAGACAGACTGAAAAGAATGCAACTTCCAACCCTGGAAAACAGAAGAGAAAGGGAGACCTGATAGCAATATACAGAGTGATGATTGGCATGGAAAAATGGATAGGGAAGATCTGTGTATGTGGAATGGAAGAATGTCGAGAGGGCATGGGAAAAACTAAAATGGCCACTTATAGGAGAGATGTGAAAAATATAGCTTCCCTCATAGAAGGGTGGAAGCATGGAATAGTTTAGACGTGGAAGTGGTCAACGCAAGGAATATTCATGATTTTAAGAAAAAGCTGGACATTAATAGATATGGAGACGGGACAACACGAGCATAGCTCTTTTCCCGTATGTTACAATTAGGTAAATACAATTAGGTAAATACACACAAACACACACAAACACACACACACACGCTGGGTAGCTCAGTGGTTAGAGCGCTGGCTTCACAAGCCAGAGGACTGGGGTTCGCTTCCCCAGCCGGGTGGAGATATTTGGTGTGTCTCCTCACCTAGCAGTGAGTAGGTGGGATGTAAATCGAGGAGTTGTGACCTTGTTGTCCCAGTGTGTATTGTGTACCTGGTCTCAGGCCTATCCGAAGATCGGAAATAATGAGCTCTCAGCTCGTTCCGTGAGGGTAATGTCTGGCTGTCTCGTCAGAGAGCAGCAGATCAAACAGTGAAACACACACACACACACACACACACACACACACACACACACACACACACACACACACACACACACACACACACACACACACACCTTCCTAATGCTATATAATTTCCATCCTTATTTTTACACTGTGTGTGTTTATTGCCATTTTAGAATACAGGCAGATTTACAATCAATAAATATGTCAGGCATGGTCTGTTGAGTCAATCTCCTAAGACAGATGGTTTTAAGTAAGAATTATATGAAGTGAGAGCAGAAAATAGTTTTACATAATATCTAACCTAGTTAGGGAGTAATCCTATTTCATTGTAACGTTAGATTACATACAGTGTGTGTGTGTGTATTTACCTAGTTGTAGTTTTACAGGGCCTGGGCTTTATGCTCGTGTGGCCCCCATCTTCATATCTACACTTATCCAATTTTTCTTTAAAACTATGTACACTCTTTGCTGACACCACTTCCTCACTCAAACTGTTCCAAGTCTCAACACATCTTTGTAGGGAAACTAAATTTTTAACATCTCTTAGACATCTTCCTTCCTCAGTTTCTTACTGCGATCTTGTGCTTCTAATGTCATATTCTTCTCTCAGGATTAGTTTCTCATTATCCACTTGATCCATTTCGTTAATCAATTTATAAACTTGTATCAGATCCCTCTCTCTTCTCTGTTCCAGGGTTGGTAGATCCATTGCTTTTAGTCTCTCCTCATATGTCATCCCTTTAAATTCTGGATCCATTCTGTAGCCATTTTTGTAGTCTCTCCAGTTTCCTTATGTGTTTCTTTTATGGGGGGTCCACACACAACTCTTGCATATTCCAATCTAGGTCTTATTTTAGTACTTATCAATTTCTTCATCATTTCTTTGTCCAAATAGTGAAATGCTAATCCAATAATCCTTAGCAAATTATACGCCTCTGAAAATTCTATCAATATGGCTTACCGGTTGATTGTTTTCTTCCATTATCCTCCCAAGTCCTTTTTCACTTTTTCTAGTGACATGACTGTGTGTGTGTGTGTGTGTGTGTGTGTGTGTGTGTGTGTGTGTGTGTGTGTGTGTGTGTGTGTGTGTATTTACCTAGTTGTATTTACCTAGTTGTAGTTTTACAGGGCCTGGGCTTTATGCTCGTGTGGTCCCGTCTCCATATCTACACTTATCCAATTTTCTTTAAAACTATGTACACTCTTTGCTGACACCACTTCCTCACTCAAACTGTTCCAAGTCTCAACACATCTTTGCGGGAAACTAAATTTTTTAACATCTCTCAGACATCGTCCTTCCTTAGTTTCTTACTATGCGATCTTGTGCTTCTAAAGTCATATTCTTCTCTCAGGATCAGTTTCTCATTATCCACTTCATCCATTCCGTTAATCAATTTATAAACTTGTATCAGATCCCCTCTCTCTCTTCTCTGCTCCAAGGTTGGTAGATCCATTGCCTTTAGTCTCTCCTCATATGTCATCCCTTTAAATTCTGGAACCATTCTTGTAGCCATTTTTTGTAGTCTCTCTAATTTTCTTATGTGTTTTTTTTTTTGGAGTCCACACAACTCCTGCATATTCCAATCTAGGTCTTATTTTAGTACTTATCAATTTCTTCATCATTTCCTTGTCCATATAGTGAAATGCTACTCCAATATTCCTTAGCAAATTATACGTCTCTCTGAAAATTCTATCAATATGGCTAACGGTTGATTATTTTCTTCCATTGTCACTCCCAAGTCCTTTTCCTTTTTACTTTTTCTAGTTCTCTCCATCTCCCATCTTATAGATTCCCACTGGTCATCTTTCACTTTCCCATTTCCATGACATGGCTTTTGTCACATTGAATTCCATCTCCCATGTGTGTGCCATTTCCAGATCTTGTGTGTGTCTTCCTGTAGTATTTCACAATCCTCTTTTGTTTAATGACTATGTAGCTGTTCACTCCCTCTGGCATGTCATTTATATCTGAGAAAAAATTGGTGAGCAAAAACTCCGCTGTCTACTGTTCTCCACTTGGACTTCATATCTTTAACTATCGTCCTTATTTCTCTCCCCTTAAGTAATTCTTCATCCATCTCAATGTGCTTCCTTTTAGCCATCTTCTCCTCTAACTTCCATAGTAATCTTTCATGTGGCACTTTATCAAATGCCTTTTCAGATCTGAATAAATACAGTCAACCCATCTCTCTCTCTTGTACTTTATCAACTATTCTAGAGTAGAAACTCAATAAATTTGTCACACATGACCACCTTTTTTAAAACCAAATTGGCTATTTGATTGTAATTTGTTGTCTTCAAGAAACTCAATCAATTTCTTCTTTATTACTTTTTCACATCTTGCATATTACACTAGTTAGTGATACCGGTCTGTAATTTGAAGGTGTGTGTGTGTATTACCTAGTTGTATTTACCTAGTTGTAGTTTTACAGGGCCTGGGCTTTATGCTCGTGTGTGTCCCGTCTCATATCTACACTTATCCAATGTGTGTGTGTGTGTGTGTGTGTACCACTTTACCTAACTGTTCCAAGTCTCAACACATTTATCTAATTGTAACATACGGGACAAAGAGCTATGCTCGTGTTGTCCCAGTTTCTCCATATCTATTAATGTCCAGCTTTTCTTAAAATCATGAATATTCCTTGCGTTGACCACTTAGCCATTTTTGTAGTCGTCTAAACTATTCCATGCTTCCACCCTTCTATGAGGGAAGCTTATATTTTTCATCATCTCTCCTATAAGTGGCCATTGTTTTAGTTTTTCCCATGCCTCTCGACATTCTTTTCATTCCACATACACAGATCTTCCTATCCATTTTTTCCATGCCAATCATCATCTCTCTGTATATTGCTATCAGGTCTTCCCTTTCTCTTCTGTTTTCCAGGGTCTGGAAGTTGCATTCTTTTCAGTCTGTCTTCATAAGTCAAATCTCTTAAGTCAGGCACCATTTTCGTTGCAGCCCTCTGTACTTTCTCTAGTTTCCTTATGTGTTTCTTTAAGTTCGGAGCCCACTGTATTGTTGCATATTCAAGCCTCGGTCTTATCATTGCAGTAATTATTTTCTTCATCATTTCTTCATCTAGATATCTGACGCCACTCTTATGTTCCTCAATAAGTTCAATACTTCTCCAATTATTTTGTTTATATGTCTCTCTGGCGATAGGTCATTGGTAATTGTCACCCCAAGGTCTTTTTCTTCATGACTGGTTTTATGTCTTCATTTCCTATCTTGTACATACTCCTGATTCTTCTTTCACTCTTGCCAAACTCTATTTTCTTGCATTTTGTCGTGTTGAACTCCATTTGCCATGTACAGCTCCATTTCCATATTCTGTCCAAGTCTTCCTGGAGTAGTTCGCAATCTTTGTCACATCTCACTTTTCTTAACAATTTTGCATCGTCTGCAAATAGGCTCACATAACTGGACACCCCATCCACCATGTCATTTATGTAGACTGGAACATTACTGGTACCAACACTGATCCTGTGGAACTCCACTCTCCACCAATCCCCATTCTGATGGTCTGTCCTTAATTATTGTTCTCATTTCTCTTCCTACCAAAAAGTCTTCCATCCATTTTAGTAAACTGCCATGCACTCCTCCTACCATTTCAAGTTTCCAGATCAGTCTCTGGTGTGGTACCTTATCAAAGGCCTTTTAAATCCAGATATATTCCATCAGCCCAACCATCTCTTTCCTGTATTACATCTATCACCCTCGAATAGTAACATATCAGGTTTGTCGTGCATGAACGCCCTTTTCTAAAACCAAATTGACACTCTAAAGTATGTCATTTTTCTCCAAGAAGTCTGTCCATCTATTCTTCACCACCCTCTCACACATCTTAGCTACCA
>NW_025541687.1:0-116047 GCF_017591435.1 Portunus trituberculatus
AACAGGATACGGGGTGTCAAAGCTGTTCATAGAGCGGAATTTCGTTAAGCGGACGTAATTTTCCCATAGGAAATAATGGAAATAGGGGATGCGTTCTGGGCTGATCCCCAACATACCACATGGGTAAAAAAAAAAAAAAAAATATATATATATATATATATATATATATATATATATATAAACTATATATTTATATATTTCTATATATATATATATATATATATATATATATATATATATATATATATATATATATATATATATATATATATATATATATATATATATATATATATATATATATATATATATTTTTTAGCTTTTTACAAGCCTTGCCCCAAGAAAAGATTTGTAATACTGCATAAAGTGAATATTATTGGAATACTAAAAATAAAGCAGAGATGATGAGATCGAGCACAGACGGTGGAGACTCCGGCGACTTGGCCGCTTCTTCTTCTTGTGACCAGTCGTGTTCTTTCACCACGATATTATATTTCCACTCCTTGATGCCTTATAATGGATATCATCTTAGGATGATCATGCCATACGAGGATAACCTGGACTCTCTGGCAGGTGATAGTGAATTACTTAAACAGCGGTATTTCATTAGTAATTCACTATCACCAGTGCCACGGAGTCAGGTTATCCTCATGGCATGAGCGTATATGAATACTAAGATATGATATCCATTATAGCAGGTAATAGAGGAGTGGAAACAAACATCATGATGAAAGTAACACGCAAGCTACAAGGGTGACAAGAAGAAGCGGCCGAGTGGCCGCGTGTCTCCCGCTTCGTCTGTGGCTCATCTCATCTCTGCTTTATTTTTTGGTATTCCATTAAGATTTCACTTTATGCATTACAAAACAATCCTTTCTTGTGGGCAAGGCTTGTAAAAAGCTAATAGAAATGTTGTTTTGTGAACATATATGCATATATATGACAGTAACACAGGACCAGCTGGACATTCAAATGGGGACCAAATTGTGCAATCGTGAGTTAGTCATGTATACAGGTGTCCCTCGGTTAACGATCGACTACTTAACGATATTTCGCTCATACGATCCCTCCAAATTAATCCCTATTTTTGGTTAACGATCGCCAAAATTCGGTTAACGATCGGATTGACCAATCGCAATCGCGATCGCAATCGCGATCGCAGCGCCTCCATCCACCCGCGGCCCGTGCAGTAAACACACCACAGTCTTTCCGCTGTTTTGATTGTGCAACAACAACTCTATCACGCTCGCTCTAAACTTCTTTTTGTGCTTATTTGTGATCAAGTGAACTTAGTGATGGCTTCCAAGCGACCCAACGATTGTTCTCCACCGGGAGATAAGGCTAAAAAATCGAGAAAGAGCATTGGCCTTGATATTAAGTTGAACATTGTGACTCGTCATGAGGGTGGTGAAGGGGTAAACTCTATTGCTCGTGCCCTTGGTTTATCTCAATCAACTGTATCAACAGTTCTCCAGAAAAAAGTACAAGTGAAGCAGCAGGCCAACCAAGTCACAAACCTGCACAAACACACAACAACTCGTAACAGGGAACCGATTATGGAAAAATTGGAACGTTTGCTGAGGCTATGGATTGAAGACCACACACACCGCCGCATGCCTCTTTCTACCCAACTCGTTACTACTAAGGCACTGAGCCTGTGGGAGGACCTGAAACCAGAATTCAACATAGGCGAGACAGTGTCCTTCAAGGCCAGTAAGGGGTGGTTTGAACGTTTCAAACATCGTGGGAGTCTACACAACCTCAAGGTTAGTGGGAGGCAGCGAGTTCGGATCAACCGCTGCAAACGCCTTCAAGCCTTTGCTTAAAGAGCGCATCGAGGAAGGAGGTTATTCAGCCAAGCAGGTTCTAAACTTTGACGAGACAGGCCTGTATTGGAAGAAGATGTCATCGAGAACGTTTATAGCAAAGGAGGAGAAGTCGGCACCAGGATTCAAGGCATCTAAAGACAGGTTAACATTATTGGTGGGGGGGAATGCCGCTGGTGATCTTAAGCTTAAACCATGCCTTATTTACCATTCCCAAAACCCAAGAGCTCTGTCTGGCTATATTAAGGAATATTTGCCCGTAGTATGGAAGGCAAACAAAAAGGGGTGGATGACGACTGTTATCATGCAAAGTTACGTGACAGGATACCTCTCCAAATTCCTAAAAGAATATGCTGCCCAAAACAACATTGCTAACAGATTTCTCTTGCTGTGTGACAACGCCCCAGCCACCCAGAGAGCATGAATGACTGGGCAGATAATATTGAGGTCATGTTTATGCCCCCAAACACAACTGCCCTCATCCAGCCGATGGACCAAGGAGTCATCGCTACTTTCAAGGCCTATTACCAGCGGCGCACCATGAAACAGCTGTTGGCCTGCATTGACACCCTGACAAGCCGACCATGAAACAATTTTGGAAGGATTATAACATTAAAAAGGGGATCGACAACATCGACGAGTCATGGAAGGAGGTGTCCAAGTCGGCAATGAATGGATGTTGGCGTAATTTGTGGCCTGAGTGCGTGGAACGTAAACAGGAAGTCCCTGTCGATGTTACAGCAGTAAGGAAAGACATCGTTCATATCTCCCATAAGGCAGGCTTCAATGAGGTGGACGAGAATGACGTACAAGAACTGCTGGACAGTCATTCTGAGCCTCTCCAACGACGACCTCATGGAGTTGGAGAAACAAAATACTTTGGAGGAAATGGAGGAGGACAAGGAGCCTGAAAGAACCCTCTCCGTCAAGATTTTCGAGGAGATTTTTAATCATATTAACCAGGCCATACATCTTCTCCAGGAGAATGACCCCAACCCAAACCGAAGTAATGGCGTGACTAATGCTATAGAAAATGACATGAAAGTGTATAAAGAACTATTTGAGGCAAAGAAAAGGATGGCAAAACAGACAGTCATCTCATCTTTCTTCAAACCACTCACCGCCCAAGCAACCCCATCCACATCCCAAGCAACCCCATCTACCGATCAAGCAACTCCATCCACCTCCCAAGCTACCCCATCCACCTCAAAAGCAATCCCATCTACTTCCATAGGAGTCATCTCGTCGTACTTCAAAGTTCGTCCTGCTACCTCGAAAAAAACTCCACCCACTTCCAAAACAACTCCATCCACCTCCAAAACAACTCCACCCACATCCAATCTATCCTTCACATCCACCGTAACCTTGAGTGACGATGAGGAGAGCCTGGATGACCCACCCCCACTGGAAAACGTATTCTCTCAAGAATTTGAAGGGTTTGAAGCAGCTGACCGAGTTTGGGTCGGGTGTGGGCATGATGAGATTTAATCCTCCAAGGCCCTGTGTCCCTCGGGGCACAAAACAACACACTACGCATATCACATCCACTCCTCAAGGTAAGTACTACCAATTCTAAAGGTGTAAATAACAACTAACAACATAGAAAGTGTCGTTTATTTACGCATCGCGAAATACATGTATGTAGTTGATAATTTCAAATCCCTCAGTTAGCGATCGTTTCGGTTAGCGATCTGTTTTTGGGAAACGTAACCCTATCGTTAACCAAGGGATACCTGTACAGGTAGAAGGATGGCAAGCTCAGAGAATGGGGGGGGTGAGGTGCGAAATCAGAGAGAGAGAGAGAGAGAGAGAGAGAGAGAGAGTGTGAGGCGGTGGAGGGAGCTGGATTAGGACATGAGAGGAATCTTGGTCAGCTGAAGGTAGGTGAAATTTATAGCAACTTTCTAAATAAAATACATGAGGGACAGATAGCTAACATTCCATATAAAACAATAAAATCACAAAGAAACGACCCTAAGTGGATGACAGACAGATTAAAGCAATGCAGAGGGTAAAAGAGGAATGCATATAAGAAGCTAAAGGCAGATGAGACTTTAAGGCTACTATACCATGAATTTTACTTCGCCATGTCACCCTCTGTGGAGTGGAGCTTCCCCATGAGATACGCTTTGTCACGTCATGCAGTCAGTGGCTTACACGCCGTCGTGCTGGGCAGATGTTCGTTGTGCGGGAACTTGTTTTGGTGTTTTCCCCTTTTCAGGTAAGGCCACGTCACCCGTTACGTGGGGACAGTGCCTTCTATCCATTATCCAATCCTTGGAGCGGGTAGAGCCATACAAGTGGCTATATTCTTATTGTGTGGCAGATGTACCGAGCTTACATCACAGGGTGACGGCCATGTCTTCTTCTGGAGAGGAGTCTGCTGGGCCTTCCTTGGGCTCTCCCGTGGGTTCCAGGACCAGCAGGGACGCCCATAGTCAGGTTAGGGGAGGTTGTTCCGTCAGCAGTCTCCCCCAGCCTGGAAGTTTGCAGGAGGCTAACCACTCGCCAGGCCATGGGTCGCATGGGTCTGCAGGGGTAAACAAGCTCTCCACTTCGCCACACTTACCTACCTCACAGGGGGCCGCTCCTTGGGAAGTGGTTTTGACAGCCCTTGCAGAGTTAAGGGATGAGGTGAACAAGTTGAAAAGGGACAGACTGCCGCCCACACCCACGCCATGCAGGGTGAATGAGGGAGCAAGTACCTCTCAAGGTATGCAGCACAATGGTTCACCTGTTCACAATTTCACTGGATTCCCTGATCCTATCTGTGAAGCTAGTGTTCTCACTGAGCAGAACTTTAGTGACAGTGTGTTAATGCATAATGCTAAGGTATTTGGGCCTCTGGATACGGTCTCTGAGGACATTGACCAACAGGTGGCAGAAATGGTGAACTTTCTGTTTACCAACGAAATGTGGGATGAAGATTACAAGCATATTTGTGAAGATGATATTACTAAGGGGCTGAAGAATTGCCACGCCCTTGCTCCAGTGGTTTGCAATCCAGAGGTTTTAGATGCACTTAGGAGTGATGCAAAAAAGACAGATCACCGGTTACAGGATGTTAGCAAGGACATTCTGCGGGCAGCTACAATTGTTACGAAGTTTCTTCTGGCACTGGATAAGGTTGCTCAAGACTCAGACCTGCCAGAGGTAGCTCGAGAAGTGGGCGTACTTAACGGAGCTTTGGCCTTGTTGGGTAACGCTAATTACAAGAACAACTTGGCAAGGCAGTTCGCCATGAAACGCAAGGTCAACCACAAGTACGCACACCTTTGTTCCAGCAAGGTGCCAGTTACTTGTTTCCTATTTGGTGATGATGTGTCTCAGTCTGCCAAGCAAATTGAAGACTCTGAAAAATTGACGAACAAGTTCATTGCCAAGAAGCTCACCTCTACGTGGTCTTTCATGGGGACTAGATCAAGAGGTTACTGGGGTTCGTCTTTGCACAGGAGTTTCTCCAGGTACCAGCCGTATGGTCTGCTGCGGCACAGGGCTAAAGGTGCTCAGCAGCACAACACTCCACGCCAGGACTCCATTTCAAAAAACGCCAGGAGCAGGGCCCAGCACCGACAGTAGAGGCAAGTAAGGTTTTTGAGGCAGGCAGGCTTCACTATTTTATTAATGAATGGCATAAAATTACCAATGACCCTGCCGTTTTGGATATTGTTACTGGTGGTCACCTGGAGCCGTACTTATAAAACTCCACAAAGATGCTGTCTTAGTTAGGAAAAGTACTTAAACTATGAGACTTAAGCGCTAAGAATCTTTCCTAGCAGGATGCTTTGTTAAGTAACCGTCTTTAGGCGCTTACATCGCTAACCGCTAACATGAGCAGACGTTATGTAATGTTTTTTGAGGAATTTCGCAAGAAACGGGTGAAAATACGTAAAAATTATATTCTACATAAAAAAAATATTTATGTAGTTAGTTTTCAACAATCACCTCTTCATTTTAACCTTGATAATTGAAAGTATAAATTTACCACCACTGTTGTCATCTTGTCAAAACAACAATTATTTGGCGCCAACTTCGACTGCACACCATGGCTACTCAAGAGACTCAAGACAAGAAGAGGAACAGGAAGACGAACTGGACGCCTTCATCTGGCCCACCTATATAAAATTCTCGCAAAAATACTCCGGAGCGACTTCTCCACAGCTGGCTGCTCTAAGGAAGCCAGAAATGCTACTTGGAGGAGCAATAGTGCGGAGGTGTCTGCCGTGTCAGACATTCTCCGCACTGAGGAGTGCCAGAAACATTGGCATATTATAAAATCTGAGGCAAGACGGAACACCCGCAAGCAGAGAGAAGCCATGACTGCCACAGGTAAGAGTTATTAATTTGGGAGCTATTTTTTGTTATATTTGTGTGTGAGTTGCAGCAAGATTTTAATATTTTTGAGCTTGATAGAAATTTCAGTTTACCCTAACAAAGATATGATTTATCTTATTATTCCTTATAAGCACTGAATAGGTAAGGCAATTTCACTTAAAGAAAAGTATTTATTTATGGTTATTTATTTTTTGCAAGGAAGCTTACTAGTATTTGAGTAAATACTAAGTTTCAGCAGGTCTACTGTTAAGGTCACTTGAGATTTAGATCATGAAACCTAACCACTTTAAGGAATAAATTTCAGTAAACTGTTCCTGTTTTAAGTTTGGAAGCAACAACATTGAAAGTTTTGTACTAGTGATTAATATATTAAAGTGCCAGCTATTTCCTGCATTTTTTTTTTTTTTTTTTTTTTGTGAAGTGGATGCATTTATTGCACACACTAATTATGATGCAGTGTCAACCTCTGACAAATAATATTACTCCAACCACACATCTGAGTTACGTATGTTATGTGAAAACACGTTCTTTATAAATTATTTATTTGTATTTGCAATTCATTAGAAATAAGATTATATTATACTTTCCAGATGGTGGACCTCCTGCCAACCCTCCTCTCTCCCAGCACAATGAGTTAATCTTTGAGATTTTGGACCCTAAGAATGTCTCTATTCATGGGTGTACCAATAAGGCAAGCATCATTGAATGCACCTTCCTTAACAAAGGATAAGCCACTTGTAGATATAGCAATATTAGGCCATAATGTTGTCTCAAATACCTGCAATCCAAAATACTCGTTCCCATTTAGTTTACAACTTAGAGTTAAACACAATGGTAAATTTGTTATCTAGTGTTGAGAAAATTTAATTTTTTTTTTTTTTTAATTAACCAAACAGCTAAAACAGTAATAAGAAAAGGAAAAAAAAAATAATAAATGGTGGTGTAGTGGGTGAATGTGTTAATGATAACGAGTCTTAGGGATTTACAGTTTCTTAGACATGGGCTTCCTTCAAACAGAATAGGATTTAAGTCAAACACATTGTACCCTTAGCTAGATTTACTGGTTTCTGTTACTTTTGTCCTTAGCAATAAAACCAAAAACATTATCAGCTTAGTTTCTGAAGTTAGAACTAATGATGCCAGCAGTGTGCAGGCAGCAGATGATGCTGGGAAAGTGGCAGAGGCAGCCCAACAGAGAGAAGTGGTGACCGAGACAGTGGGTGTTGAGGAGGAGGCACCTGCCACACCACTTGCAGCACCAACAGGGGCCAGACTTGCCTGGTACATCACTGGTGTTTGTGGATGAGGAGGAGATCATCCACCTGCAGAAGAAAAGGAAGCTTGAGCTTGCACTCCTTGAAGAATCTATGATGGCTCAGGAAAGGAAGCAAGAAGCAGAACAGGCTAAGTACATGTACTACTCACAAAAATTAGAGTACCAGAAAGAAACAAATAAAAAATAGTAATAAAGATATAAATAATGTACTTTTTGTTTTTGTTTGTAACCACTCAACCAAATATTAGTGTTAACACAAAATTAATTGCAGTTTCTATATGCTCAACCTACAATCTACTTACTTCAGGTATGGGAGAGAAAGACAGAGAAAAGAAAAGAAAAAAAAAAAAACTACTTACATGAGAATAACACCAATCTCAGCAGTCATGACACTGGTGTCTCATCACTCATCAATGCTGTAAAAGAAAGACATTGATTTACTGCTTGATGCTGTATCATATATATATATATATATATATATATATATATATATATATATATATATATATATATATATATATATATATATATAACTACAGAACAATTGATAATGTAGTCAATGCCACACTCATAAAAATCAGTGAAAAAATAATTAAGAAAGAATCATTTAAGTTAGTTGTGAAAGTGTGTTAATTATTTTTTTAGATGTTGCTGAGATACACATTCATCATAACCCATTTAAATATTGTAAGGCTGAACAGTGATACTGTGGTATCTGTGAAGAACTCTTATCTTTTCAATGGTATGTGACTGGCAGAGAGGGAGGCAAGGAAGATGAAATCACCAACATAACAGTGCGCACACAACAAAACAAGACATATAGCAAGACATATAAATATAAATAACAAAGTGACAGAAGGAAAAAAACTTAAGAATGCTAAGGTCAACCACAAGTACGCACACCTTTGTTCCAGCAAGGTGCCAGTTACTTGTTTCCTATTTGGTGATGATGTGTCTCAGTCTGCCAAGCAAATTGAAGACTCTGAAAATTGTGAACAAGTTCATTGCCAAGAAGCTCACCTCTACGTGGTCTTTCATGGGGACTAGATCAAGAGGTTACTGGGGTTCGTCTTTGCACAGGAGTTTCTCCAGGTACCAGCCGTATGGTCTGCTGCGGCACAGGGCTAAAGGTGCTCAGCAGCACAACACTCCACGCCAGGACTCCATTTCAAAAAACGCCAGGAGCAGGGCCCAGCACCGACAGTAGAGGCAAGTAAGGTTTTTGAGGCAGGCAGGCTTCACTATTTTATTAATGAATGGCATAAAATTACCAATGACCCTGCCGTTTTGGATATTGTTACTGGTGGTCACCTGGGGCCGTACTTATAAAACTCCACAAAGATGCCGTCTTAGTTAGGAAAAGTACTTAAACTATGAGACTTAAGCGCTAAGAATCTTTCCTAGCAGGATGCTTTGTTAAGTAACCGTCTTTAGGCGCTTACATCGCTAACCGCTAACATGAGCAGACGTTATGTAATGTTTTTTGAGGAATTTCAAGAAAGCGGGTGAAAATACGTAAAATTATATTCTACATAAAAAAAATATTTATGTAGTTAGTTTTCAACAATCACCTCTTCATTTTAACCTTGATAATTGAAAGTATAAATTTACCACCACTGTTGTCATCTTGTCAAAACAACAATTATTTGGCGCCAACTTGACTGCACACCATGGCTACTCAAGAGACTCAAGACAAGAAGAGGAACAGGAAGACGAACTGACGCCTTCATCTGGCCCACCTATATAAAATTCTCGCAAAAATACTCCGGGCGACTTCTCCACAGCTGGCTGCTCTAAGGAAGCCAGAAATGCTACTTGGAGGAGCAATAGTGCGGAGGTGTCTGCCATGTCAGACATTCTCCGCACTGAGGAGTGCCAGAAACATTGGCATATTATAAAATCTGAGGCAAGACGGAACACCCATAAGCAGAGAGAAGCCATGACTGCCACAGGTAAGAGTTATTAATTTGGGAGCTATTTTTGTTATATTTGTGTGTGAGTTGCAGCAAGATTTTAATATTTTTGAGCTTGATAGAAATTTCAGTTTTACCCTAACAAAAGATATGATTTATCTTATTATTCCTTATAAGCACTGAATAGGTAAGGCAATTTCACTTAAAGAAAAGTATTTATTTATGGTTATTTATTTTTTGCAAGGAAGCTTACTAGTATTTGAGTAAATACTAAGTTTCAGCAGGTCTACTGTTAAGGTCACTTGAGATTTAGATCATGAAACCTAACCACTTTAAGGAATAAATTTCAGTAAACTGTTCCTGTTTTAAGCCACAGCCCTCCACCTCTGACTTCACAGTACTCCCCTCCACCTCCACCTTTCCCTCACAGCCCTCCACCTCCGACTTCACAGCACTCCCCTCCACCTCCGCCTTTCCCTCATAGCCCTCCACCTCCGGCTTCACTGCACTCCCCTCCACCTCCGCCTTTCCCTCACAGCCCTCCACCTCCGGCTTCACCGCACTCCCCTCCACCTCCGCCTTTCCCTCACAGCCCTCCACCTCCGGCTTCACCACACTCCCCTCCACCTCCGCCTTTCCCTCACAGCCCTCCACCTCCGCCATCACAGCACCACCACCCAAGAGATTCAGGGAGAAATCTCCCGAATTGTAATAAAAAAAAAAACAATAGAATATAAAAAGTAAAATTTTTTATTGTTTTCCTTTTTAGCATAGCAATGGGAAGTGTATTGTAACATACAAATATTTTTACACATCCTGATATATAGTATGTGATGAATATATTGAGTTTATGGTTAAAACATTGATTATTCAATACTAAAGCTTCAAATCTTGGCGCGTGCGGGCCGCCCGGATGGAGCGCGGTGCGTGTTTTCTAACTTCCGGGGCGAATGGGTTAAAAAGCTATTGAATAACCCAATAATGAAACTGACATACACATAGATATAACATGAAACATATGAAACTGACATACATATACATATAACACAGAAATAAATACAACAATAAAGAACCCAACTTAATACCTAACAATAATACTAATCCTATATGGAGGCAATGTGGAAAAACACGGGATGAGGGGAAGTGATACTTATGCGGTGTCGCAGTGGTGAAGTGCTGGGTGAGGTAGATCCCACGGTAGTCCAAGAGGTGTTGTGTTCACTGGTTGAGACCTTGAACCTCGACTGACTTCCAGAAATCAGTGAGCTTGCTTTAACACTTCCGCTGGAGTCGAATGGGGCCGCGTGAATCCAACTTCGGGACAGTAGAGGGGTTTCATGAGACGGTGACGTGGAAGGTTCACGAGACGGTGACGTGGAAGGGGAGGTGGAGAGGTGGCGAACGAGGTAGCAAGCGGAGGAGGTGATGGTAGTGGAGTATGTTACGGGCGGGCCAAAACATTTCCTCCCCCCCTAAGACCTCCGTAATGGGCGATGATGTTGTCCATCCCCTTGATATGGTGGACTTCCAAGTTGAAGGGTTGAGTTAACAAGGCCCACCTAAGTATGCGTTGGTTTCGGTTCTTCATGGCGTGAAGGAAGGCCAGAGGGTTGTGATCGGTGAAGACCTTCGTAGTTTGAGGACCAGGATGAAGGTAGCACTCAAAACGTTGGAGTGCCAGGACGAGTGCCAGAGCCTCCTCCTCGATGGTGGAGTAGTTGAGTTGGTGTTTCTTCAGCTTGGCAGAGTGATAGGCGATGAGATGGAGGATGCCGCTTGTGGGGTCTGCTTGAAGGAGGACAGCACCTACTCCAACTCCACTCACGTCCACTTGTAGATGGAAGGGGCGGGAGTGATCTGGCGTCCAGACCACTGGCTCCGAGGAGAGGAACGCCTTGAGATGTTGGAAGGCTTGGTCACAGGTCGGGGTCCAGTGGAAGGGGATGGAAGTGCTGATAAGGTCCGTCAGGGGCGGCCAGGGTGGAGAAGTTCCTACAGAATCGTCTGTAGAAACCAGCCATCCCCAAGAACCTCATGAGAGCTTTCCTGGTGGTAGGGACAGGGAAGCCAAGGATGGCCTCCACGTTGGCTCTCTTGGGGCGAACCTTGCCGTTCCCACCACATGTCCCAGGTAGACCACCGTAGACTTCCGAAGGTGGACTTGGCCAGGTTGATTGTAAGACCGGCTTCCTGCAACCGACCCATCAGCCTCCGGAGACGGGTCAGATGTGTCACCCAGTCGTCCGAAGTCACCACCAGGTCGTCCAGATAGGCAGATGTTCCCTCCAAGTCCTGGGTGATGTAATTTATAGCCCTCTGGAAGGTGGCGGGAGCATTAGACAAGCCGAAGGGCATCACTGTGTATTGGTATAGCCGAAGGGGTGATGAAGGCGGATATTATTCGGGCCTCGTCCGAGAGGGAATCTGGTAGTAACCCTTAAGTAAATCTATGGTGGTTACAAATTTGGCTACTCCTATGCTATCTATAAGGTCCTCTATCAAGGGCAATGGGTAGGAGTCTGGCACCGTCACTTTATTTAATTTCCTGTAGTCGGTGCAAAATCAACTACTGCCATCTGGCTTAGATGTTAACAGGCAGGGAGAAGCCCAGGGGGATATACTAGGTTCTGCAAGGTGATGACAGAGCAGATAGCCTACCTCTTTTTTTCATCAAGTCTTTTAATGGGTGAAATGCGATAGGCTGGTTGTCTTATAGGCTTGATATCATTAGATTTTTTTTTTTTACGTAGGGAAGAGGGCCAGCCAAGGGCAAAAAAAAAAAAAGTTAGAAAAACCCACTTGAGCGCTGGCTCTAAAAAGTAGTAAAAAGTGCCATATAAGTCAGCCAGAATTGAGCAAATGCCTTGATACCTCCCTCTTAAAACAAGACAAGTTGTAGGAATTCGGAAATACAGATGCAGGGAGAGAGTTCCAGAGTTTACCAGTGAAAGGGATGAATGATTGAGCGTACTGGTTAACTCTTGCATTAGAGTGTTGGACAGAATAGGGATGAGAGGAAGAAGAAAGCCTTGTGCAGTGTGGCTGCAGGAGGAGGGGAGGCATGCAGTTAGCAAGATCAGTAGAACAGTTACCATGAAAATAGCGATTAAATATAGAAAGGGATGCAACATTTCGGCGGTGAGAAAGAGACTGAAGACAGTTAGTCAGAGGAGGGCAGTTGATAAGGCGAAGAGCTTTTGATTCCACCCTATCAAGCAAAGCTGTGTAACTTGAACTCCCCAAACATGCGAAGAGTACTCCATACAGGGACGGATAAGGCCCTCATATAGAGTAAGCAGTTGGAGGGGTGAGAAAAACTGTCAGAGACGCCTCAGAACACCTAATTTCATAGAAGCTGTTTTAGCAAGAGATGAGATGTGAAGTTTCCAGTTAAGATTATGAGCAAAGGACAGACCGAGGATATTCATTGTGGAAGAGGGAGACAGTTGAGTGTCATTGAAGAAGAGGGGATAGTTGTCTGGAAGGTTGTGTCGAGTTGATAGATGGAGGAATTGAGTTTTTGAGGCATTGAAAACTACTAGATTTTCTCTGCCCCAATCGTAAATTTTAGAAAGATCGGAAGTCAGGCGTTATGTGGCGTCCCCGCATGATCTGTTAATTTCCTGAAGGGTTGGACGTCTCTGAAAGAACGTGGAAAGATGTAGGGTGGTATCATTAGCGTAGGAGTGGATAGGGCAAGAAGTTTGGTTAACCCGTAAACTGCGGCATTCACATTCAGAGGGTGTCTCCTGGTGCGGCTAAATCAGCGAACGATTGACTTTCACTGAAAGATATATACTTTATAAAGATGTGTCACAGATACTTCATTTCACAATTCTGTAACTCAAAATTTACTGTAGCTACCATATTTCTAAGTATTTTTCGCCACAAAAATGGATTTCTGGCAGGATCTAGAGGCATTGTGGAGACATGGGAATAAACAGGAGGATACACACAGAGTTATTGCCACTGTTCGTCGGGACAGTGTTTTCAATGAATGTTCTCTCTCTCTCTCTCTCTCTCTCTCTCTCTCTCTCTCTCTCTCTCTCTCTCTCTCTCTCTCTCTCTCTCTCTCTCTCTCTTGCTTCAAGAGAAATAAATGATAAAACAAAAGTATTTTATTTCTATAATGGCAATTTCCATTATAAGTAATATTCTTTCCATTATTCTGACACTAATATTTTGAATCGCAAATGAAGTAAATGGCATCAAAGTATATTGAGTAAACAACATACATATGGAATGGATAAATTGGTTAAGTAAAATGCATATGCACTGGTTATTGTTCTAGCCCCTATTGTTTTACACTCTCTCTCTCTCTCTCTCTCTCTCTCTCTCTCTCTCTCTCTCTCTCTCTCTCTCTTCTCTCTCTCTCTCTCTCTCTCTCTCTCTCTCTACACTTTGTTCAAAATAAATAAGTGAAACTAAAATACTACTCTTTTGCTTGGTTCACAATAAATAAAGTAACGAAATATTAGTTCCTGTAAGCCACAATAACATACATATCATACTATATATCTGTGTGTGTGTGAGAGAGAGAGAGAGAGAGAGAGAGAAGAGAAAGAAGAGATGATCATGTCTCATGACGTGCGATGCAGGAGACACGTCTGACAGTGTTACAAACGTCTAGTGAAGATGGTCTTGTTTCCATAATCTTATTCGCTTTATCTCTTTTCTATTGTACAAAAACAACTTCTATACTACTACATTATAGCTTCCTCTTACCATACATGAGACTCAATCTCTAATATCTATGAAAGGAATGCAATGTCGACTAAATAAAATAAAAACATAGTGTTTCATTGTTTTCCTTTATAAATATGATATAAATAACCAAATTCTTATTAGAAGGATATAAATTACTAAAAGAAAGGTTATTAGAACACAAAAAAATAATTTCAAAGAAATATGAATCACGGGAACTTTATGGTGCCTGTTTAAAAAGCGCTTAGAAGACAGCAGTTTGAAGCCACCCAGAAGGCGTACAGCAGTTTTCGGGTTAAGAAGGTCATTAATGAATAATAGAAAGAGAGTGGGTGACAGGACAGAACCCTGAGGAACACCACTATTAATAGGTTTAGGAGAAGAACAGTAGCCGTCTACCACAGCAGCAATAGAGTGGTTGGAAAGGAAACATGAGATAAAGTTGCAGAGTGAAGGATAGAAGCCGTAAGAGGGCAGTTTTGAAATCAACAAACTCTATCAAAAGCTTTTGATATGTCTAACGCAACAGCAAAAGTTTCACTGAAATCTCTAAAAGAGGATGACCAAGACTCAGTAAGGAAAGCCAGAAGATCACCAGTAGAGCGACCTTGACGGAAGCCATACTGGCGATCAGACAGAAGATTGTGAAGTGACAGATGTTTGAGAATCTTCCTATTCAGGATAGATTAAAAAACTTTAGACAAGCAAGAGATTAAAGCTATAGGACGGTAGTTTGAGGGGTTAGAACAGTCACCCTTTTTAGGAACAGGCTGAATGTGGCGAACTTCCAGCAGGAAGGAAAGGTAGAAGTCGATGACAAAGTTGGAAGAGTTTGGTCAGGCAAGGTGCAAGCACAGAAGCACAGTTTTTGAGAACAATAGGAGGGACCCCATCAGGTCCATAAGCCTTCCGAGGGTTTAGGCCAGCAAGGGCATGGAAAACATCATTACGAAGAATTTTGATTGTAGACATGAAATAGTCAGATGGAGGAGGAGAGGAGGACAAGCCCAGAATCGTCAAGGTGGAGTTGTGAGCAAAGGTTTGAGAAAAGAGTTCAGCTTTAGAGACAAGAGATGGCAGTGGTGCCATCAGGATGAAATAAAGGAAGGAAAGATGAAGAAGTGAAGTTATTTGAGATGTTTTGGCTAGATGCCAGAAGTCACGAGGAGAGTTTGAGTTTGAAAGATTTTGACATTTCCTATTTATGAAAGAGTGTTTGGCAAGTTGAAGAACAGACTTGGCATGATTCCAGGCAGAGATATAAAGTGCATGAGATTCAGGAGATGGAAGGCTCAAGTACCTTTTGTGGGCAACCTCTCTATCATGTATAGCACGAGAACAGGCTGAGTTAAACCAAGGTTTAGAAGGTTTAGGTTGAGAAAAAGAATGAGGAATGTACGTCTCCATGCCAGATACTAACACCTCTGTTATGCATTTAGTACAAAGAGATGGGGTCTCTGGCACGGAAGCAATAATCATTCCAGGGAAAATCAGCATAATACCTCCTCAGGTCCCCCCAACTGGCAGAGGCAAAACGCCAGAGGCACCTTCGCTTTGGGGGATCCTGCGGAGGGATTGGAAAAATAGGACAAGATACAGAAATAAGATTGTGATCAGAGGAGCCCAACGGAGATGAAAGGGTGACAGCATAAGCAGAAGGGTTAGAGGTGAGGAAGAGATCAAGAATGTTGGGCGTGTCTCCAAGACGGTCAGGAATACGAGTAGGGTGTTGCATCAGTTGCTCTAGGTCATGGAGGATAGCAAAGTTGAAGGCTAGATATTAATGTTATATCATGTTGGATAGTAGTACAAAGTCCTGGAAGGTCACCTATGATTTCTGAAAAGTCCAGCAATAACTTTTTAAGATCAGACTGTTGTAAAGGTGTTAAGGAAAGAAAAACCTCATCAAGGTTGGACATGATTTCGCTGTTTGAGGGGCGTCCTTTAGGTGACGAGAAGAGGAATTCGATGTTGGACTCTTCCTCGGGGGGCACAGGACCAGACTCCTTCCCTACCAGACATACAGGTACAGTGCGAGACAAGTCGTCCTCTGGTTCTCTGGAGTGGTAAGGTTTCATTAGATTAATATGAACTAGTTGGGAATCCTTACGACGGTCAGGAGTGTGGACCACATAGTTTAATGGACTTAGTTTTTGAGCCACAACATAAGGTCCCATGAACTTACTGTGAAGAGCATTGCCTGGAGTGGAGAAAAGTAAAACCTTGTCTCCTGGTTTGAAACTTCTCATGAAAGATTTGGGGAGAGAATTTTGTTGCATTTAATTTGAGATTTGAGGAAGTTTGATTTAGCAAAAGATCTGACTTCACGGATTTTATTTTTAGGGTTACTGATGTAGTCAGACATACTGGGGCTTGAAGGAGTATTTTGAGTAAACCATTGATCCTTTAATATTTTGAGTGACCCCCTGATCTGTCTACCATAGAGTAATTCAAAAAGGGAGTAACCTAAAGAATCTTGAGGAGATTCTCTTAAAAAGAGAAGGAAAGAAATACTTTCATCCCAGTCTCCTTGATGCTCCAAGCAATACTTCTTCATCATGGATTATAATGTTTGGTGAAACCTCTCCAGACAGCCTTGGGATTGGGGTGGTAAGCCGAGGAGGTTACATGGTCGATGTTTAGCTCATTCACTATCTGTTGGAAAAATTGCTAGTGAAATTGCTACCCTTGTCAGACTGAATTTGTTTTGGAATTCCTACCGAGGTGAAAAAATGTATTAGATGTTTTACAATGGTCTTTGATGTGATGTTCTTAAGAGGGAATGCTTCAGGGTACCTGGTAGTGGGATCCATGAGGGTTAACAAATACTGATTCCCTCGTTTGGTTTTGGGTAAGGGCCCTACGCAGTCTAGAATGATCTTTTCGAAGGGCTCCGTCTGAACTGGAATAGGCGTCAGAGGAGCTGGCACAAGGCGTTCGTTAGGCTTACCCACAATTTGACATATATGACATGTTTTTACATAGTGTGACACATCCTTTTTCATTCCTGGCCAAAAAAAATGTTGAGCCTTCTTGTAGGTTTTTTGGATGCCTAGATGACCTGACAGTCCATCATGAGCTAGTTCTATAATGGCTGGTCTTACAGACAAGGGGATGACAACTTGATGTGTTTCTGACCAGGTGTCTAGTTGTTTCAGTTCAGGAGGTCTGTAGGCACGCATCAGGACTCCTTCCTGATAATAAAAACAAGGCAATTTAGACATATCCTTTGTCTCACTGGCAACATGTCTGATCTTAGCCAAAGTGAGATCCTGTTCCTGAGCATTAATCAAATTCTCCTTTGAAATGATGTTATTGTACAAGTTGTCAGTAGAGGCAATCATTGGTGGAGGAGGTGGTGAAAGGGCAGGGGATTTGGACTGAGACCTGGTGACTGCACACACTGGGAAGAAGTGAGGGGATGTTTCGTCCAGGGTCTTAGTGGGACTTTCTGTTAAGGGAGAATCAAGAACAATTAAGTTTGGAACAGCCAAGTTACCCACAAGATCATTACCCAGTACAAGATGTACCCCTGGTACTGGCAGTTCACCAGGTTTAATGGATACCACAATCTCTCCTGAAATGAACGGGCACTGTAAGCTAATATTAGCCAAGGGATAGGAGAGCTGCGATTCGAGACCTGTAAGGATCACTTTCTCCCCAGTGAAAGCCTGTTTGATGTTAGGGATGACATTTTCCCTTAAGATGGATTGGGCAGCACCTGTATCACGCAGAACCTTGACATTTATTGCCTTGTCTTTACCATCAGTCAGGGACACTTTACCTTGATACATGTACGAGTCATAAAGTTCTAGAGGAGAGTTGACAGGGTTAGATAGTGAACCACCGGTTTCTTGTTCTCGAATGTGTTAGGTTTAGGGACCACAAAAGAAGGTTGACGTTGAGAGGCCTTGCAATTTGGGTGTCTACATTTCTGGATCATGTGTCCTGGTTTCTTACAGTATGTACACCAGGGGGGAATTATATGCATTTGGCGAGAATCTGGTCGGCTTACCTACCGCGCCCCCAAAACCTTCCCCAAAGGAGGACCTAACATTAGATAGTGAACCACGATCTCTATTACTCAGGGATCCCATCAACAAAGCAAAGGCATCAGCCACTTTAGTGGCAGACATAAGATCACTCTCTCCCCGTTCTTCCACATGCCTCAGAATATTAAAGGGTAACTTGTTCTTCCATTCTTCCAGGACCATTAGATTGAGCAACTCTGAAAAGGTGGTAATATTAAGGGCGGCTAACCATTTCTTAAATTGTCTTAGTTTCTCACTAGCAAATTCAACATAGGTGTGAGAGTCTGGTTTCACATACTTTCGAACTGTTGTCTGTATCCATCAGAAGTGATAGAGTAGGCGTCTAGAATGTTACCTTTGATCTCTTCATATTCTACCTCATCACTAAGGCCGTTGTATACCCTATAAGCTTTTCCTACTAGCTTAGGGACAAGGAGAGACACCCACTGATCCTTGGGCCATTTATTCCTATTAGCAATGCTCTCAAAAGCGCGAAATGACCCGTCAACATCAGATTCATCAAAAGGGGGAACTAGCGGAGCAGCTGTAGCGGGATTAAAGCTTGCTAACTTTTTCTTTATATCTATTTCTTCCCCTCTAAACTTAGCGTCATTTCGTAGGGCTAACTCCTGAATTTCTAACTCTTTCTCCTGCCTTCTAAGTTGTAACTGAAATTCTCTCTCTTCCTTTTCTGCCTGTAGTTGCATTTGTCTTTCCTGTAATTCTCTCGCTTCTCTTTCTGCCTGTAGTTGCATTTCTTTCACTTCTTTTTCTGCCTGTAGTTGCATTTCTTTTGCTTCTTTTTCTGCCTGTAGTTGCATTTCTTTCACTTCTTTTTCTGCCTCTAGTTGCATTTGTTTTTCATGCATCCGGTATTCTAGTCTAAGCTTCTCAATTTCCCACTGACTTATCCTACTCTTATCCTGTTCTTCCTGGGGACTGTGTATTATAGTCCTCGTAGAGGCTGCTGACATGGGAGTTAACTCTTCTATGGCATTTCCTAGCAACTGACCTTCTTGCACTAGATGTTCAACAACTACATTCTTAACGACCTCTTTAGTCATCTGAGACGTGATGGGAACATCAAAATGTTTAGCGATGGTCTTCCACTGGTCCTTTTTTATATTAGCATCTTTAAGTTGTTCCAGAGAAGGGTCAGCACAAAATCTTCAACGTTAAACTGAGCGGAATCCATATTAAATAGATGTTAAACAACAACAAAAAAAATGATAAGCGAATTACTTAAGTGAGGAACTTGGCAGAATGGAAATTACCTAGATTATACTTAAGTAAACACTTATGAGTACAATCACTAATGAGGGGGGCAAACTAGAGAATTACGTCATTGAAGGATCCGGATTACTCTGGTTACGAGACTTGAGAGTGAGGAGCGAATTGTACTGAGACTTGTTATTGATAAGGAGGCAGATTAGTCTCAGAGACTAGTTAAAATGGCCGATTCTAACTAGCGAGAAAAATTATCCGCGAAGTGAGGGGATTGAGGGTTCGCATGAACATATGATGATCCCAACACTTGGATAACACTTATTACACACCTGCCTATGTTTTTTTTCTTAAAAAAATTTTTTTATTTTTACATAGGGAAAAGGGCCAGCCAAGGGCAAAAAAAAGAAAGTTAGAAAAAGGCCCACTTGAGCGCTGGCTATCCAAAGAGTACAAAAAGTGCCAAAACCGTCAGCCAGAATTAGGGGAGCAAATGCCTCGATACCTCCCTCTTAAAACAAGACAAGTTGTAGGGAGGGAGTTCCAGAGTTTACGAGTGAAAGGGATGAATGATTGAGCGTACTGGTTAACTCTTGCATTAGAGAGTTGGACAGAATAGGGATGAGAGGAAGAAGAAAGCCTTGTGCAGCGTGGCCGCAGGAGGAGGGGAGGCATGCAGTTAGCAAGATCAGTAGAACAGTTACCATGAAAATAGCGATAAAATATAGAAAGGGATGCAACATTTCGGCAGTGAGAAAGAGACTGAAGACAGTTAGTAAGAGGAAGGCAGTTGATGAGACGAAGAGCTTTTGATTCCACCCTATCAAGCAAAGCTGTGTGACTGGAACACCCCTAAACATGCGAAGAGTACTCCATACAGGAACGGATAAGGCCCTTATACAGAGTAAGCAGTTGGAGGGGCGAGAAAAACTGTCGGAGACGCTTCAGAACACCTAATTTCATAGAAGCTGTTTTAGCAAGAGATGAGATGTGAAGTTTCCAGTTAAGATTATGAGCAAAGGACAGACCGAGGATATTCATTGTGGAAGAGGGAGACAGTTGAGTGTCATTGAAGAAGAGGGGATAGTTGTCTGGAAGGTTGTATCGAGTTGATAGATGGAGGAATTGAGTTTTTGAGGCATTGAAAACTACTAGATTTTCTCTGCCCCAATCGGAAATCTTAGAAAGATTGGAAGTCAGGCGTTCCGTGGCGTCCCCGTGTGATCTGTTGATTTCCTGAAGAGTTGGACGTCTCTGAAAGAACGTGGAAAGATGTAGGGTGGTATCATCAGCGTAGGAGTGGATAGGGCAAGAAGTTTGGTTAAGAAGGTCATTAATGAATAATAGAAAGAGAGTGGGTGACAGGACAGAACCCTGAGGAACACCACTATTAATAGGTTTAGGAGAAGAACAGTAGCCGTCTACCACAGCAGCAATAGAGCGGTCGGAAAGAAAACTTGAGATAAAGTTGCAGAGAGAAGGATAGAAGCTGTAGGAGGGCAGTTTTGAAATCAAAGCTTTATGCCAGACTCTATAAAAAAATAGAGATAAGTGCTATCAGTGAACACGCCTTTCTACCTGGTTTCCTGCTCTACCACTGCTATGCGATACCAATGAAAGTCACGAAGCACTTTTAACCCAAAAGGAGCCACTTGATCGCAAAAAGGTAAATTTAAACCACACGCAGAGTAAGTCACAGAAAAAAAAAAAACATCAAAGTCACAACACCACAGAAACACAAAAAAAATAATGTAATACAGAAAAAAAGTCACTGTAAAAATGGAACACTGAACATGGGTTATAAAGGTCCTGTCACGGTCGCCAATTGTTATGTTCACCGGTTAAACGGGTAAGATTGGCATCGGGGAGCCGGTGAACAATAACAATAAAAAATAAACACTGCAGGTTCAACTAGTGAGGAAATGCAAAGAGGGCACTTAAAAAGCTATTTAATGACCCAATAATGAGACTGACATACACATAGATATAACATGAAACATAAAACTGACATACACATAGATATAACATGAAACATATGAAACTGACACACATATACATATAACACAGAAATAAATACAACAATAAAGAACCCAACTTAATACCTAACAATAATACTAATCCTATATGGAGGCAATGTGGAAAAACACGGGACGAGGGGAAGTGATACTTATGCGGTGTCGCACTGGTGAAGTGCTGGGTGAGGTAGATCCCACGGTAGTCCAAGAGGTGTTGTGTTCACTGGTTGAGGCCTTGAACCTCGACTGACTTCCAGAAATCAGTGAGCTTGCTTTAACACTTCCGCTGGAGTAGAATGGGGCCGCGTGAATCCAACTTCGGGACAGTAGCGGAGCTTCATGAGACGGTGATGTGGAAGGGGAGGTGGAGAGGTGGCGAACAACGTAGCAAGCGAAGGAGGTGATGGTAGTGGAGTATGTTACGGGCGGGCCGTAACAGGGGGAATGATACCTGAATGCCATACAGCAGTCAAGACAGTATGCAACCTATGGATCATGGTCTCACCCACCCCCACTTTGAGCAGTTCTGCACTGATGTTACAGAAGCCAGCTGCCTTTCTACTCCTCAACTTTGCCACAGCCTCTTTGACATCATCAGTGGAGGGTGCAGTTTCACCAATGGGTGGATCAGCATCCAGCATCTGTAACCCTGCAATTTGGAGTTTCTTGCCTCAGATCCTCATGCCTTTGATTAAAATAATTTGTTATGATGTTTTTCATGCCCAAGCTTACCTAAACCCTCATAAAGCTTATGGACCTGATGGGTTTCGTCCTATTGTTCTCAAAATCTGTGCCTCCTTGCTTGCACCTTGCCAAGCCAAACTCTCTCAGCTCTGTCTATCGACTTCTATCTTTCTTGCTGGATGTTTGCCTACACTCAGTATGTTCCTATAAAGGTTGGCCATTCTAATTTCTCAAACTATTGTCCTATAGCTTTAATGTCCTGCTTATTTTAATCTTCCTTAATAGGAAGATTATTAACCTCTTCACTCTGGGCAACAGAAAATGGCTCCCAGCGCTATATTCGAGCTGGGTGGAGGGTGAATAGATACCTGACTCAGAGGCAGCGCTCTCTCTCTCTCTCTCTCTCTCTCTCTCTCTCTCTCTCTCTCTCTCTCTCTCTCTCTCTCTCTCTCTCTCTCTCTCTCTCTCTCTCTCTCTCTCTCTCTCTCTCTCTCTCTCTCTCTCTCTCTCTCTCTCTCTCTCTCTCTCTCTCTCTCTCTCTCTCTCTCTCTCTCTCTCTCTCTCTCTCTCTCTCTCTCTCTCTCTCTCTCTCTCTCTCTCTCTCTCTCTCTCTCTCTCTCTCTCTCTTACAGAAATAATTGTGTTGGTAAATGATTTTTTATAATAGGTATGTTCATTAGGAAATAAATCCACATGAAATTTAGAGAAAAAAGAAATTATAGTTTGTCTTCTCTTGGCCAATCTCTTAACCCTTTAGTGGCAAGGAAAACTGTTTGGGATACTTAAAATTGCTACTTTGAATGGTGCAGGAAACTCATAATTGGCCATTCTCTTAACCCTTTAGCGGCGAGGAACACCGTTTGGGATACTTAAAATTGCTACTTTGAATGGCGCAGGAAACTCATAATTCAATCTGATTGGGTCCACCAAACCACTACTGATTAGACACACACCTCCTTTCTCAAATGTGATCAATGAAAGTGCAGTAGTCATCCCGGGCCTTGCTTGGCAAGACTCTCAGTGGACCAGTGTATCACCAGACATGAAAAGAGTGAAATGTCACCAAAAAAGTTTTCACTCTTCCCAACACCACACCGGTACTCATGGAGGTAAGCATATGAACTTTTTATTATGTTGTGGGGGAATAATTTGGCTATATATTGATGGTAGTATCATTGTGGTGTGATTTTTTTTCAGTTTGTGAAAATTGATAGTAAAAAATTAATATCCTGAATGAGATACATTGTTATGACTCAGCGATCCACGCTCATCCCAACTAGGCTTTCTTCATTGCTATGGGGATAGAATATTTTTCAGAATTAAATGAGGTTTTTAAACAATTGGCCATATTTAAGTAGTAAAATGAATAGTTTTCCTACATATATTTCTTTTATTTCTTTTTGTCTTTTCTTTTTCATGTATTCCATAAATACTGGCATTATTATTGCATTTGTGGAGCAAAGGCATAGAGAAAAAAAAGTTTCTTTGATATTTTTCCTGTTTTTCAGATTGGTTGTGAAACATTTTTGGGGCGTTCTTCATCGAGGACTAAGAGCAAAGTGTTTCAGTGGATCGCTTCCAACAATCCTTAGGACAGTGACCTTGAAGTGGAAGAAAATCTGCTTGTGGATGATGATTTAAAAGGAAAGGTTAGTAGCAATGACGTCACCAATGTTTACCTCAGGCCCTTTAATTCCCTAACCCAATATGGGAATTTAAATCTCCCTTCATGCTCAGCGTAACATTTAAACGGTGACGTCTACTGAGGAAGAGTTGGAGCATTGTTATGCAAAACATATATGCATGCATTATTTACTTGAGAGCTGATTGTACTTACCTGTTTAGTAAAAACACTGATCCACCTGATATGTACAACCTTGAATTATACTTACCTGTTATGTATCAAGCATTTATGCACCTGATATGGTCATGTACAGCCTGGAATTATACTTACCTGATTATCCTAAACTCAAAAGACTTATACTTACCTTTTATACTCATAAATTACAATATTCATAAACTCAAAGTGATAATTTTTGTATGTATTTTCACGTCTTTCCTTTGGTTATACTAACCTGTTTGCTTCCTGCAGATAAAGCAGACAACACAGATGATGAAGAAGGTGATGAAGAAGAGGACAGCAGACCATGTGCGAAGAAAGCCAAAACTCAAGCATGGGTCAAGGAACAAGAGATCAGTGTGCTGCCCCTGCTACACTATGAGCACCCTAGCCTGCCATGATGCTGACCCCTATAGAGTACTTCAATCTGTACAAAACACTGATGAGGGCCAGGAGGTACTACATGAGCCTGTTTGGCTATGTTGTGGACATAATCATGTGCAATGTTTGGCTGCTATACAAATGGGACTTTAAAGCCCTTGAAACCACAAGCATGCCTCTCAAGGACTTCAGGCTGGAGGTGTCTGAATCCCTGAGGTGTGACAGTGCCTCAAGACACTAAAGTGAACAGGGCATCCTTGCAGAGGGCTCCTGTGCCTCTGCCAAGGCATGGTCAGAGGGCTGAAATACCCAATGTATCTAAGCAACAGGATGCCACCACTCTGCACATGTCAGTCCATGTGCCCATGAGGCAGATGTGCAAGCACTGCTCCTGCAAGGGTAACATCCATCAGTCATGTTGTGTGTGTGACACCTGCAAGGTTGCCCTCTGCCTCACCGAGCAGAAAAACTGCTTTGATGCTTTCCATAAGAACCTCTAGTATATGCATATGTATACCTATGTACCTTTGTATGTGCATTATCTTATTGTATTTGTCATTTATTTTTGTGTAGAAATTGTAAAAAAAGAACTTAATGTCAATTACATTAAAACTTGTTATAAAAGTTAAATTTTCAGGAAGAAAGATTCTGGATCTTACAAATATATCCTAATTTGGAGAGATTTGTTCAATGGTACTATCTTAGGTATAACTGATGTGATTATGGATGAAATATAAATTTGGTATGTATTTATTAGTATGGAAATGATGGTGACTGTGGTCTGTCATATCGACTATGAGATCCCATATGGGATGAGCGTGGTCCGTCACATCTCAGCTACAAAATCCCACACAGGATGATCATGGTCCGTCGTATATCATGTAATAGGTCCCATATGGGATGAGCGTGGTCTGCTGTATCATGACTGAGAGCACCAATTGGTCTACTTCATTTTTGGTCCATTACGTGGTCATTTAAAAAAGAATTTGGGAAAAATCTTATATAGGGATGGTTTTTTACATGGTATGAGTGTTTTTTCAAAATTCATACAGAATGTTTAAGTTGTTCTTAAAGGATTAAGATGACAGATTAAGGAAAGTGTTCATTTTTATGGTAAACTAATGTATTGGTACCATAAAAAAAATAAAATAGGATTATTTCCACCATGGCACATCAGTACTTGTCCTGGTATAAGAGAACCATACACCTTTGTAGTAATGATGAAAGTCAAATATGCCATCCATATCATATACGATCTGCATTCTGAAAAACTTCATGTAGTATCCAGGAAAGAGAATGTACCATCTTAGCAGTAAGTAGCCATGATGCAATATGCGCATCATTGGATATGTCACGAGCGCCCCGATGACACAAAATACGTCTCATCGTGTTGAAGGAGTTAAACGTGTCACTTCACAATCTATCTGATCTCCAGTATGGCTTCCGTCAAGGCTGCTCAACTCATATGCCCATAATGGCAATTGATGATCGAGCTTGCTTTAGTTGGGATTTGAGCCTCATGGATCCTTCTATGTATGAGTTTGAACAAAGATAATAGTGGGGTTTGGAGCCAAGGGGAAAGTTTTGCACATGACAGCGGAAACTATGTGGGAAGTGTCCAAACTCAGACACTTGCATATCCCTTAAACCTTAGGAGGTGTACCTACCTAATGGGCTCTTTCCTATTATTTTCCCAAAGCTGTGCCTCTATACCTTGTCTAGTCAAACTCTTCAGACTCTGTTTATCAATATTACCATTGTTTCAGTAAGGATACAAGCTTTTGATCCATAGTTACTAGAATTTTGTCTAATCCTGTTGAAATTGATTTTATAAGTATATTTTAATGTGTTTATTTTAGTTATTCAATTTCATAGTGATATCTGCCAAAGAAAAAATGAAAATTCGAAAAATGAAATTGAAATTATTTCTTCTAATGGTTTCAAAATTGGTGAAGCTAAAGCATAAATACTGAACTTTTGTTCTTGGCACCTTTTTAGTAAAGGGAATAGTTATTAAAGAAAATATTGCAAATGTGTAGTATCTACATTTTTGCAAAAATTAAGAAGAAAAACATCTTGTTAAAACACAAAATTCTAAGACTTCAGCAAAAATTAATTGTGGTATATTTTATGCCAGTTATTATGAAGAAAGAATGAAGAAAATTCTTTAAGAAATTTTAAAGATATTAGGATATGAAACTGAAAACTACCATTTGAGAAAATAAGATTTGAAAGTGAGGAACTCGTGTGCCATGTCCCTCTTGTCAGATGTTTCCTGTCCTATAGAACAGCTTTGTCCAGATACTTATATCTCATATTTTTGCAATGAGTCTGTCCATCTTGTTTTTCTTCTTCAGAAATTTGCTAATAATGACTGAATAAGGCAGTCCTGAGCATTTACAGAGATATTACAGACATATCCTACTGGTAGCCCAGTGTTCACTGGGATTCCCTCATCTAATTCCATCTTATGAAGTGATCTTACTTAGAGCATAGATCCATTCTTCTAGGTGTATAAAGCAGACTTTCTTTGTGTGATTACAATTGGAAATGGGGATCAAATTTAAAAGAAAAGTAAAGCATGTGAAAATAAAGGATCATGCATGTCACCATTCTGGAGCTGCCACAAAAAAATGGTTGAAATAGAACTCACACATCTCTATGGGTGCATTCACATGTGCCACTTTTTTATGGCAACCACAAAATAGTGGCGAATAGTGGAGGACGGGTCCATTTTTCTGACCACACAACTATGGCTGCCCACAGTGGCCAGCAATAGAAATTGTTATTTCCAATGGCAGCATGCACATAAGCCACTTTTAGTTGCCACCACCTAGTCACCTGTGTCGCAGAATCAACTATCCTTTCCGTGAGTGAAGAGGGTGAAAGACATGTTTGAGTTGTTCGACAGTGAAGCATTGATTGCAGAAGTCAAGGAAAGACCAGGACTTTATGATTTCCAGCTGAACAAATACAGTGATAAGAATATTAAAGATAATTGTAGACAGAGGTGCGTGAGGCTGTAGTTACCGACTGGAGTAATCTTTCGCCTGGAGAAATAAATTAGAAAGGTAACACAATACGTATACTTTATTGAAAGAAAAACATTGTTCATCAGTAAATTTTGTTACACCTGCCTGCTTGTCTGTCTGTCTGTCTATCTGTCTGTCTGTCTGTCTGTCTGTCTCTGTCTGTCTGTCTGTCTGTCTGTCTGTCTGTCTGTCTGTCTGTCTATTTATCTATCTATTTATCTATTTATCTTTCTCTGTATGTTAGTATATATGCATGTTTAAGTGTGTTTTTGTATCTATGCATACATGTGTTAATGTTTGTACAAGTACAGTGGTGCCTTGGAATACGAACTTAATCCATTAAAAAATTTGTTCTTCAAAACAATCCTACTGCAAAGCATTAAAATACATGTATTCTTATGGAAGAAATTATAATTCATTCCAAACCACCTCTCCAAGACCAAAAAAATAATATTTTTCACTTAATTTCTACTTTTTCTTTGCTATTACTATATATACTACTACTACTGTTATGCTATCACTATAAAAGATAGGAAAATAAAGCAGGAAAGTATACATAATGTAATTTAATGAAAATTGAACTTCTTGTGGTCAGAAGCAAGCGTTACCACATCCTCCTCATGTGACTCCATCAAGCCAGCACCACACACTCATATAAGACAATAAGTTTTTCTTTGATATACTGCATTCATTATGGAAAATAAATCAGGGAAGTAAGCAAATTGTAATATGAAAATTCAACTTCATTGCGGTCAGAAACAAGCGTCAATGCATCCTCCTCAGCCGACTCCATCAAGCCAGCACTACGCACTTTTATCCAAACCAATAACTAGATGAAAATAATGATTCCAATATTGTCATGCATCATAATATGTTTTTTAACTGTTTACTTATACATGGAAATACATGTATATCTTATATCTCACCAAGAAATACATAAAAAATGATAAAATACAGCATGCTGACATAAGTGTTCTCACCATCCTCATGCTTGGCACCTTCTCACCTACACAAACATATCCTTGTAAAAACTGATACATGATTGGCTTAGTGTCCACCATCTTGAAAACAATGGGCCAATGACAGGCCTAGATATATGACAGATAGCCTCAAGCATAAACAAACTGTGCAGCTTCTGAAAAGCGCCATGATCATGCCTAACGGGCTCTAATGTAAAAGCCACAATCGTGCCTGATGGGCTATAAGGGTTAAGGCTTTTAATTCATGAGCTGGGTACTTTCTCTTCCCCTCTGATCTAGAATCTTCCATACGTCTGTCTGTATGTCTCGTGACCATGTGTGCTGCTACGCTAGGCAGTGATCTTAACTATAAAAACTTAATATCATTATTCCTACACTACAAAACAATAACCAAACAACTGCAAACAACACTCCTGAGGCACTGAGACAGTGTGGTGCCTCAGCATGCAGTCAGCTGATCGCACAGTGCTGCGCGCAATATGTTGACTGCATTTGTTATTGTTCGCACTCCAAAGCAAAGTTCGTCCTCCATTGCAAAAAAAGAAAACAATTATTTTGTTTGTAATCCAAGTTGTTCATACTCAAAAGCGTTTGTACTCCAAGGTACCACTGTATTACACTTGTTTCTCTTTCCTCATAGGAAGAACTTTAAATTGCCAGTTGGCACATATGTCCTTTTAAATGCCAATTAGGGCCCTTTAAATTAACTTGAAGAACACCAACCTTTCTCTGGTGTTTGCCAAAGTGTTTTTGAGTTTGTAGTGCAAGAACCTCAACACAAGTTTTTTTTTTTATTGAAAATGCCAAAATTTTGCCTTTATTTACCCTTCAGAGTTTAGTACAAATCTTTGGTTTCCAAAGTACCTTTTTATGACTTCTCTCTTCTCTAACTTTCTCAAGTTCATCCTGACAGTTTTGTTGGAACTGTGGTAGACAGTCATGATTCTCAGTTTGTTAACAGTGGAGTTTCTCAGGTTCTGTCCTGTTATCTCCATCTCTTTTCTATTTTTTATTATTAATCTTGTCCTTTCCTATGCTAATGATTCTAACCTGCTCTTTTTTGTCATTTCATAAATGTCCCATCTTTCAGGAATTATACAGTTCATGCAGGAAAGCCACATGATGCTTGATTACTGATCTTCTAGAATTTCTGATTGAGGCAAAAGCAAACTTAGTATTATTCATTGCCTCAAAAGCTTAATTCCTCCATCTGTCAACTTGACACAGCCTTCCAGATGACTATCCCTTTTTCTTTAGTGACACCATATGTACTCTTTCCCTCTTCTACATTAATTTTTTTGGTCTTTCCTTTACTTATAATCTAAACTGGAAAATTCATCTTGTATCTCTAGCTAAAGTAGTTTCTGTGAAATTTTTGTAGGGGTTCTGAGTTGTCTCTAGTTTTTCTCACTTTTCTAGCTACAAACTCTGCACAGAAGCTTTATCTGTCCAGCCATGGAATATGCTTTATATGTATAGGAGGAATTTCATTCATATTACTTCTTTAGACAAATTCAAATCAAATACTTTTCTTATCAACATCACTCCTTTTACTATCTTCAGCTTCTCTCTCATCATCACAATATTGCATCTATTGCCATCTTCTAGTGTTATTTTCATGCTAACTCCTCTTCTAATTTTGCAAAATGTATTCCTTCCCCATTTTCTAAATTCTGCAAATAAAACTAATAGCTGATCCATAAATCTGTCTTCCAGGATGGAGATGCTGTACAAGAATTGGAAGAATGTCGTCTGAAGGTCAGTCACATTTTACAGTCATCCCTTATGTCTGATGGTTCTCGACGTTTTGCTACACCACCCCAGCAAATAGCTGTTTATAACAAACGAATTCAACCTATACCAGGAGATGAGACGGAAACATCACCTCCTTGGGTGTTCACCGACAAGGATTACATTGTTGGTGATGAGGTAAATATTTGTTGTACCTTCTTCTATGAATATTGTTGGGAAAGCTCAGACATGGTATAAGGTTGAGTGATGAAAATGAAAAACGGTAGATTTTCATGAGACACTTCTTCATCTCTCTCTCTCTCTCTCTCTCTCTCTCTCTCTCTCTCTCTCTCTCTCTCTCTCTCTCTCTCTCTCTCTCTCTCATAATAATATTCATAAATCTTTAAAACAGGACCTCCTCTCTAATCCGTGCAATAATAACACAAAATGATGAGTAGTTAATGGAGAACACGTACCGTGTGGTCTTGTTTGAGGCTCACACACGGTTATGTCACATTGCCTCACTGAAATTAGAGACGTCACTCGGAGTCTAAGTCCAAATAGTAAACATTGCTATTGTATATATCTGGGGTTTGTGGGTAACAGGAAGTGACTGTCTGTTGTTCACATCCCAGGTTTGTGGGTAACTGCTGAATAGGATTCTTATTGTGTCTATAGTTCTTTTGTCCAATGACGTGCCACCACCTCTTAACACCACAAGCTGCGCCAATGGGAATTTGCTATATGTATTCGTAGGCGGGGCACAGCTGGGCAGACAGATGCACAGAGATCTGTGTGCGCAGTTGAGCCATGGCCACCAGTGACATTAGTTGTAAAGGTTGCGAATTTGATTACTGGGAAATCATCGCTCCTGCGATGCAAGTCAGTGTACAATCGAGAAGAGGACCAGCCAGGACCTTCATCCTTTCGTTAAGGTATTGTGAGGAGGGATATTGGTAGAGGTAGGCTACGCATATTGTGTGAAGCTATAAGAGAACTGGTGTGGGGGGAGGGAAGCTGCCCCAAAGCAAGGATATGGTAGTTTAGGTTTATGTTAGGGTTAGGTTAGTGTTGCAGGGGGGGATGCAGGCACCATTCACACATAAACATTAAACATAAATCAAAACTGCACTTTCTTCAGACAATAAAAAAGGTCAGTAAATAGTGTGGAAATTATAAAAGAACAGTGTATGAGATCTTTGGGAAACTCGTAGATACTATCTCAGCTTAAGCTGGACCTATGTGCCGAGCCTCTGACTATAGCAGCAACATCCCCAAGCATGACTCGTATCTTAAAATTTTGCTCATATATATATATATATATATATATATATATATATATATATATATATATATATATATATATATATATGTGTGTGTGTGTGTTTACAGTAAGGTCTCGGTTTACGTCAGATTTACGTTCCTGAAACATGACGTAAGTCGATTTTGTACATAACTCGAGTTTCCGTACATTTCAAAGCTTATTATGGAGTTTTCAACCAATCATTGTTTATGGTCATTCAGGTAAGTTAAAGGTTATATTGTTATATTAATTACAACTATGTAGGAATATGAAACACAAGCTTGTTTTTGTTGTTGATTAGGGCCACAAACGCGAAGGACTGCAGGTTGCAGAGAGGGGTGGATGCCTGAGGCCGCCAGAAGGGTGGGCAGGTTGAATGTTGTGACGCCCAGGTTGGACAGCTGGGAGCGTAGTGCAGTGCGGTGGGAGTAGAAGCGTGGGCAGCGGGCCAGGAAGTGCAATAGGAAAGGGCAATAGGGATCAGCAGACAGGCGCAGACGATGCAAGTGAGCTGCGAGTGTCGTGTGGCCCAGGCGAAGGCTCCGGAGTTGTTATTGTTGTGATGGGTGTGGGAGCCCTCAAGGTCGTCAACCTCCCCGTTGTCATGGTAACGGGCTTCCCATTTTCTTCTTCCCCTCCCTCACACACAGTTGCTGCCTCCCTTTTCATGTCTTTTAATTATGTCCTCTTTTTCTTGTAGCGTAATGGTTTTCCTTTTCTTAGCATCACTGCTGTCACTAAGAAGTTTTCTCTTTGGTGCCATTGAGCAAGATACTAAGAACTTGATTCAGTAAACGCAGAAGTAGGATTACACTCTTGCCAGGGGCGATGGTGTGGTGGAACTGAGGCAGGGTGTTATTGTATTCAAGCATGAGGTGGGCGGTGTGGCGGGCAACCACCAACAATAACAATAAATCCTGCACTTTACGATTTATAAATTTTCAATTTTTTTAATCTTAAATTGCCTTATAGTGGACTGAAGTAACTACGAGTTTGACGTAACTCGAGACCGACGTAACCCGGGACTTTACTGTATATATATATATATATATATTTGTATATATATATATATATATATATATATATATATATATATATATATATATATATATATATATAGAGTAATGTATACCGTATCTGATGGCTTATAATATGCATCCAGTTTTGGCAAACATTGAAATGAAAGAAAAGGTAAATAAGCAGAATCTCTAAATATGAATTGAAAGATTTCACCTGATATTTGAAGATGCTTGCATTTAGATTATTGTTGGATCCCAGTACATATTTTGCATTTAAAAGCTTTAGTATTTGCTGGTAACCTATGTTCCAATCTTGTGAAATATAAACATATACCTGGCATATGGCATCAATGTTGACTTTGAGACTACAGGTTTGATAACTGCGTGTTTTGCTTTGGTTCATGTGATGTTTGGTAAATTTTTCCTGACTGGTGTCATTCTATGTGAATTATTTGTAAATATGTGTTATTATATATATTGTTAGTAACCTTGAAAGAAAGTTATTTTGTGGTGTAGTATCAATAATTACTTTGTTTACATATGTAAATTTAATTTTTATAGTCGCTTTTGCCATAGACTGACCATCAACCACTGCCTCAATTGTGAACCTTGGCCTCTTATGATGCAGGCCCACTTCCTGAAACTTTTTTTTGGAGAAAAGGTGTGTCTTTTGAGTTATCAAATATAAATATATATATATATATATATATATATATATATATATATATATATATATATATATATATATATATATATATATATATATATATATATATATATATATATATATATATATATATATATATATATATATATATATATATATATATATATATATATATATATATATATATATATATATATATATATATATATATATATATATATATATATATATATATATATATATATATATATATATATATATATATATATATATATATATATATATATATATATATATATATATATATATATATATATATATATATATATATATATATATATATATATATATATATATATATATATATATATATATATATATATATATATATATATATATATATATATATATATATATATATATATATATATATATATATATATATATATATATATATATATATATATATATATATATATATATATATATATATATATATATATATATATATATATATATATATATATATATATATATATATATATATATATATATATATATATATATATATATATATATATATATATATATATATATATATATATATATATATATATATATATATATATATATATATATATATATATATATATATATATATATATATATATATATATATATATATATATATATATATATATATATATATATATATATATATATATATATATATATATATATATATATATATATATATATATATATATATATATATATATATATATATATATATATATATATATATATATATATATATATATATATATATATATATATATATATATATATATATATATATATATATATATATATATATATATATATATATATATATATATATATATATATATATATATATATATATATATATATATATATATATATATATATATATATATATATATATATATATATATATATATATATATATATATATATATATATATATATATATATATATATATATATATATATATATATATATATATATATATATATATATATATATATATATATATATATATATATATATATATATATATATATATATATATATATATATATATATATATATATATATATATATATATATATATATATATATATATATATATATATATATATATATATATATATATATATATATATATATATATATATATATATATATATATATATATATATATATATATATATATATATATATATATATATATATATATATATATATATATATATATATATATATATATATATATATATATATATATATATATATATATAT
The DNA here is from genome assembly GCF_017591435.1 of Portunus trituberculatus. Lineage (NCBI taxonomy): Eukaryota > Metazoa > Arthropoda > Malacostraca > Decapoda > Portunidae > Portunus > Portunus trituberculatus. The sequence continues at coordinate 34,307 of NW_025541687.1, forward strand.
ATATATATATATATATATATATATATATATATATATATATATATATATATATATATATATATATATATATATATATATATATATATATATATATATATATATATATATATATATATATATATATATATATATATATATATATATATATATATATATATATATATATATATATATATATATATATATATATATATATATATATATATATATATATATATATATATATATATATATATATATATATATATATATATATATATATATATATATATATATATATATATTTTTTTTTTTTTTTTTTTTTTTACATTACAAGGGCACTGGCCAAGGGAAAACAAAGTGTTGGAAAAAAAAAATCCCGCTGGTTGCCAGGCCCTGTTAAGAGGAAAGTAGGAGAAAGAAAAACAAAAAATCTAAAAGGAGGGTCCAGTTAACGTAAGAGGTGTCTTGACACTCCTCTTTTGAAAGAGTTTAAGTCATAGGCAGGTGGAAATACAGACACAGGTAGAGAGTTCCAGAGTTTACCAGTGTAGGGAATGAAGGAGTGAAGATACTGGTTAACTCTTGCATTAGGAAGATGGACAGAATAGGGATGAGAAGAAGTAGAGAGTCTTGTGCAGCGAGGCCGCAGGAGGGGGAAGGCATGCAGTTAGCAAGTTCAGAAGAGCAGACAGCATGAAAACAGCGGTAGAAGACAGATAAAGATGCAACATTGCGGCGGTGACTTAAAGAATCAAGACAGTCAGTTAGAGGAGAAGAGTTGATAAGACGAAAAGCTTTAGATTCCACCTTGTTTAGTAAAGCTGTGTGTGGATCCCCCAGACATGAGAGCCATACTCCATACACGGGCGGATAAGGCCCTGTACAGAGCAAGCAGCTGGGAGGGAGAGAAAATGGACGAAGACGCCACAGGACACCTAACTTCTTGGAAGCTGATTTAGCAAGAGTAGAGATGTGAAATTTCCAGTTTAGATTTTTAGTGAAGGATAGACCGAGTGTGTTTAATGTAGAGGAGAGGGAAGTTGAGTGTTATTGAAGAAGAGAGGATAGTTGTCTGGAAGGTTATGTCGAGTAGATAGTTGTAGAAATTGAGTTTTTGAGGCATTGAACAAAACCAGGTTTTCTCTGCCCCAATCAGAAACAAGTGAAAGATCAGAAGTTAGGCGTCCTATAGCATCTCGCCTTGAGTCATTTAATTGTTGTTGGGTTGGGCGTCTGTTGAACGCTGTTGAATAATGCAGGTGGTATCATCAGCATAGGAGTGGATAGGGCATTGAGTCAGATTTAGGAGATCATTGATGAATAATAGAAAGAGAGTGGGTGATAGGACAGAACCCTGTGGAACACCACTGTTGATAGTTTTAGGGAAGAACAGTGACCGTCTACTACAGCAGCAATAGAACGATCGGAAAGGAAACTGGAGATGAAGGTACAGAGAGAAGGATAGAATCCGTAGGAGGGTAGTTTAGAAATTAAAGATTTGTGCCAGACTCTATCGAAGGCTTTCGATATGTCAAGGCCGACAGCAAAGGTTTCACCGAAGTCCCTAAAAGAGGATGACCAAGATTCAGTTAGGAAAGTAAGAAGATCACCAGTAGATCTGCCTTTACGGAAACCATACTGGCAATCAGAGAGAAGGTTGTGAGCTGATAGATGCCTCATTATCTTCCTATTAAGGATAGACTCAAAGGCTTTAGAAAGGCAGGAAATCAAAGCTATAGGGCGGTAGTTAGAAGGATTGGAGTGGTCACCTTTTTTAGGGACAGGTTGAATGTGAGCAAACTTCCAGCAAGAAGGATAAATAGAAGTAGAGAGACACAGATGAAAGAGTTTGACCAGGCAGTGAGCGAGTTCGGAAGCACAGTTTTTGAGAACAACAGGAGGGACTCCATCCGGACCGTAAGCCTTCCGAGAATCAAGGCCAGAGAGGGCCAGGAAAACGTCTTTATAAAGAATTTTAATTTTAGGGATGAAGTAGTCAGAGGGTGGAGGAGTAGGAGGAATATGCCCAGAATCATCCAAAGTTGAGTTGGTAGCAAAGGTTTGAGCGAAGAGTTCAGCTTTAGAAAAGAAGAGACAGCTGTAGAGCCATCTGGATGAAGTAAAGGAGGGAAAGACGAAGAAGTAAAGTTGTTAGAGATATTATTGGCTAGATGCCAGAAATCTCGAGAGGAGTTAGAATTGGAAAGACTTTGACATTTTCTATTGATGAAAGAGTTTTTAGTAAGTTGGAGAATAGATTTGGCATGATTACGGGCAGAAATATATAGGGCATGAGTTTCAGCAGTTGGATGGCTACGGAACCGTTTGTGAGCCGCCTCTATCATTGACAGCACGAGAACAAGCAGAGTTAAACCAAGGCTTTTTAGCTTTAGGGTTAGAGAAAGTATGAGGAATGTATAGCTCCATGCCAGAGATAATCACCTCTGTTATGCGCTCGGCACAAAGAGAAGGATCTCTGACATGAAAACAATAATCATCCCAAGGGAAATCAGAATAGTACTGCCTTAGTTCCTCCCACTTAGCAGAGTTAAAATGCCAGAAGCACCTCCGCTTAGGCGGGTCCTGAGGCTGCACTGGAGTGATAGAACAGGTAACGGAAATTAGATTGTGGTCGGAGGAGCCCAACGGAGAGGAAAGTTTAACAGAGTAAGCAGAAGGGTTGGAGGTTAGGAAAAGATCAAGAATGTTGGGCGTGTCTCCAAGGCGGTCAGGAATACGGGTAGGGAACTGCACTAGCTGCTCTAGGTCATGAAGGATAGCAAAGTTGAAGGTTTGTTCACCAGGTTGGTCAGTGAAAGAAGATGAAAGCCAAAGCTGGTGGTGAACATTGAAATCCCTAAAATGGAGATCTCAGCAAAAGGAAAGTGAGATATATATATATATATATATATATATATATATATATATATATATATATATATATATATATATATATATATATATATATATATATATATATATATATATATATATATATATATATATATATATATATATATATATATATATATATATATATATATATATATATATATATATATATATATATATATATATATATATATATATATATATATATATATATATATATATATATATATATATATATATATATATATATATATATATATATATATATATATATATATATATATATATATATATATATATATATATATATATATATATATATATATATATATATATATATATATATATATATATATATATATATATATATATATATATATATATATATATATATATATATATATATATATATATATATATATATATATATATATATATATATATATATATATATATATATATATATATATATATATATATACACACATATATATATATATATACACACATATATATATATATATATATATATACATATACACACACATATACATACACACACATATATATATATACATATATATATATATATATATATATATATATATATATATATATATATATATATATATATATATATATATATATATATATATATATATATATACATATATATATATATATATATATATATATATATATATATATATATATATATATATATATATATATATATATATATATATATATATATATATATATATATATATATATATATATATATATATATATATATATATATATATATATATATATATATATATATATATATATATATATATATATATATATATATATATATATATATATATATATATATATATATATATATATATATATATATATATATATATATATATATATATATATATATATATATATATATATATATATATATATATATATATATATATATATATATATATATATATATATATATATATATATATATATATATATATATATATATATATATATATATATATATATATATATATATATATATATATATATATATATATATATATATATATATATATATATATATATATATATATATATATATATATATATATATATATATATATATATATATATATATATATATATATATATATATATATATATATATATATATATATAGGCATGAATATACATACGACGTGCTCACACACTGCTCAACATGGAGCAACACCCACCAAGAATTAGAACGCATCACACAGGTGCTTATTAACAACGGCTACGAAAACACAGAAGTCAACACAGCCATCAAGAATGCCATAGATAAATAGTACAAGAAAGACGATTCAGAAAAGAAAAACAAAATACTACTTTACTATAAAAACATCATGTCTACAAAGTACAGGACAGACGAGCGCATCATCAAAGACATCATACAACACCACGTCAAGCCTACAAACGAAGAAGACTGCATATCACTCATCATATACTACAACACCAAGAAAACGTTGCAGCTGCTGATAAAAAACAAAACCACCATGAAGAAAACTCCTTTACAAGAAGATCATGTCATCTACAAACACGCCTGCAAAATTGAGGACTGTGGACCTCAAACATATATTGGGATGACAAGGACAACATTGTCAAGGAGACTCACCTGCCACCTACAGAATGGAACAATCAAGAACCACTACAACACGTCACATAAAACTACCGCTACAAGGAAACATTTGGAAAATAACACCACTATCATCGACCGCGAAAGGGACCCACGCCGCCTACTCTTCTTGGAATCACTATACATAGCACAAGATAGACCAGCCATGAATCTACAAACACAAGACCTACAGATATTACCCACACAAAAAAGAAGACCTACACGGCTTGATACCACGGCCGACACACGCTGCCAGGCCACGCACTGAATCAACCAATCAGGTTGCAGCACGCCATCTACTGACCCACCCACGGGGGTATAAATATCACCACGATCACTACTCCCACTCGACTCCTCTCAGGCAAGCGAGAGCGACAAGACGTGCGCGATGGCAGCTCAGCAACACCGAGGTACCTTCAAGTGGTACAATAGGAAGTCTGGCTTCGGTTTCATCCGTGACTCCGAAGTCAACCAAGACTTCTTTGTCCACTATTCTGGCCTCATGAGAACCTTTCGCAAGGTGCTCCCCCGAGAAGGAGACAACGCCACCTTCACCACCTTCAAGGGGAAGAAGGGACCAGAGGCCAGAGAGGTCACTCGGGAAGGGAAGCTAGAACGCCCTACCCGCCCTAAGTCATCTCCAGGGGCTGGAAAACCAGCAGAAGCGGATCTTAAGATCAAAGCCTGCATTTGTACTGCGCAAGTGCTCGCAGGCAACAACACCCGCCGCCTGCAGACTTTGATACCGCTTCTGCTGAAGCACAACGGGCTGCCTACCATCACCATCCCAGAGGAAGCCTTCACCAGAACACGCCACCGCAATCAGAAAACAAAGAAATCACGTCAGCTGCCCAAAGAAGAGCCTCACCACGAAGACCGCGTGGAAGAGGAAACGGGCAACGAGGAAGAAGAGGCTGAGGACGAGGTCGTGGACGTTGTAGGGACAGATACAAGCCTGCACAGCCACACCACGGACCTGCTCAACCAGGCCACTGCTTCCCCTACACCTGTAGAAGGCTGGCAAACAAAAGGCAAAAAGAAGGCCACCCCCGACGCTGCCACAACCACCAAGAACACAAGCCTGTGGGACTGGGACATCTCACACGACGAAGCACCGCCCATCAAGAACTACTTCCCAAGCTGCGAAAAACTCATTGCCGACATGCTGAAGAGCTCCACCAAGACCAGCGACTCTTCCGACAACGACCAGTCAAAAAGCAATGAAGAAGCGGCACCAGCGCCGCTAAGAACAGAACGGGCCACCATAGCCCGTGTGGGTATTTTATGCCCACAATCAATGAATGAATACTCCCACTCATTCTGCCTGAAGATGTTCCATGAAAAGGAACGAAACGTTGCAAACAACTCTACTTTTGGAAAGCTCATCGGGGCTCTTACTGCTCAAAACAAAGAATTAATAAGACATATATATATATATATATATATATATATATATATATATATATATATATATATATATATATATATATGTATGTATGTATGTATATATATATATATATATATATATATATATATATATATATATATATATATATATATATACAGTCAAACCTCGCCGAACACGAATCGGTAGTATACCATATTTCGCCGAGCACGACATTGACTCGCTATTGCACGATTTGGTCCCCATTTGAATCTCCCGCTGGTCCTGTGTTAATGTCATATATGCATATATGTTTACAAAATAATATTTATATTTTTGCCTGCCCCAAGAAAGGATTGTTTTGTTATACATAAAGTGAAATCTTAATGAATAATACAGCAGAGATGAGATGAGACACAGGCCACGCCACTCGGCCTTCTTCTTCTTCTTGTTTGCTTGCGTGTTACTTTCATCATGATTGATATGTTTACACTCCTCTGTTGCCCGCTATAATGGGTATTCATATACGCTCATGCCATGAGGATAACCTGGACTCTGTGGCAGTAAGTAAATAGTGAATTACTTATGAAATACCGCGGTATTTCATTAGTAATTCACTATCACTCAATACCACGGAGTCAAGGTTATCCTCATGGCATGAGCGTATATGAATACTAAGATATGATGTCCATTATAGCAGGCAACAGAGGAGTGGAAACATAAACATCATGATGAAAGTAACACGCAAGCTACAAGGGTCACAAGAAGAAGAAGAGGCCGAGTGGCCGCGAGTCTTCCGTTTCGCCTGTGTCTCATCTCATCTCTGCTTTATTTTTTGGTATTCCATTAAGATTTCACTTTATGCATTACAAAACAATCCTTTCTTGGGGGCAAGGCTTGTAAAAAGCTAATAGAAATATTGTTTTGTAAACATATATGCATATATAAGACATTAACACAGGACCAGCGGGAGATTCAAATGGGGACCAAATCGTGCAATAGCGAGTCAAAGTCGTGCTCGGCGAAATATGGTATACTTTACCGATTCGTGTATACGAGAGATTCGTGTTCGGCGGTTTGACTATATATATATATATATATATATATATATATATATATATATATATATATATATATATATATATATATATACATACATACATACATATATATATATATATATATATATATATATATATATATATATATATATATATATATATATATATATATATATATATATATATATATATATATATATATATATATATATATATATATATATATATATATATATATATATATATATATATATATATATATATATATATATATATATATATATATATATATATATATATATATATATATATATATATATATATATATATATATATATATATATATATATATATATATATATATATATATATATATATATATATATATATATATATATATATATATATATATATATATATATATATATATACATATATATATATATATATATATATATATATATATATATATATATATATATATATATATATATATATATATATATATATATATATATATATATATATATATATATATATATATATATATATATATATATATATATATATATATATATGGTGAAGGACAACATGCAAGCTAAAAGGGTCAGAAGAAGAAGAAGCGGCCGAGTCACCATGAGTCTCCGCCTGGTTTGTGGCCGATCTCATCTCTGCTTTATTTTTTGGTATTCCATGTAAGATTTCACTTTATGCATTACAAAACAATCCTTTCTTCTGGGCAAGGTTTGTAGAAAGCTAACAGAAATATATATAATATTTTTAACCCATGTGGTATGTTGGGATCCAGCCCAGAATGCATCCCCCCTATTTCCATTATTTCCTATGGGAAAATTACGTCCACTTGACGAATTTTCGCTGTACGAACAGCTTTGACACCCCTTATCCTGTTCGTTAAGCGAGTATTGCTATATATATATATATATATATATATATATATATATATATATATATATAAATAAATAAATAAATATATATATATATATATATATATATATATATATATATTTATTTATTTATTTATTTATTTATATACAGGCAACCCCCGTTTAACGAAGGTTCACACAACGAAATTACGCTACAACGAAGGTTTCATTTTACTACCATCTGCTCGGTTACCGAACACCAAACTCGCTTTAACGAAGTTTTATCCAGGTAATTTTTTCAAAATTTGGAAGCCCCACCGTATCATGCAAGCTGACAGGCTTTTGAATACACTAGGAGCTGCTGGTACTAAGGCCTGCCTCAGGAGAAGTCCTGAGACACCTGTAGAATAAAGATCAAGATCAAGCCTCTCGTGGACAACACAGGCGCTGCTGATACAAAGGCCTGACTCAAAAGAAATTCTGCGTCACCTGTAGCATCAAGATCAAGATCAAGATCATGCGCACCACTCATTCCCCAGTCAAAATATAACAGCATCACCAGTAGCTCATCTTCCCTAGTTCCACTTACCACCAAAACGCCCTGCAATGTGGCCTAACGTTCCTAAGAAGACTAGGAAGTGTCTTACTCACGAAGTGAAGCTGGGTATTATTCACAGACACGAGAGAGGCCAGCAAACTAGTAACATTGCTCGCCACCATCTTGGCGCACTTTGTTTACATTCCACAGGTTGCTAGTTAGTGTCTTTCCCGTTTCACTCTCCCTCCTTTCATAAAGTTAAGATCATCTACAATTCTACATAATAAAGTTACGTACATACATACATTAGTGTACATTATAATGGGTTAAATTAAACTACCTAAATGTTTAACTTCATAATTTTTACTTTCATTAAACCTTTTACTGTACTATGATGCACTCTCACTTTGCTTACTCTCAATGGAAGTTCAAATCAGGGGTTAAACTTGTTATAATCGGTTCGCTTAACGAAGTTTCGCTTAACGAAGTGTTTTTTAGGAATGTAACCCCTTCGTTTAACGGGGGTTGCCTGTACATATAAAAGATGATAAGTCCCGTAAAGTGACATTACCCTTAACCCCTTCAATACGGTGATGCCTATGTGGGCGTCATGAAGCCCCAGTAGCCAATACGGTGACGCCTACTTAGACGTCATATTTCTTTTCTGAGCTTTCTTCAGTTCATTTGTCCCGTATAGTGTGTTGGATACCAACTACACACGCCGTATGCTGTCCTTGAAATCCTAGTGCTCCTCCCACCATCCTTGTCTCCACCAATCACTAAAGATAAGCTACATGCATCCTGCCTTGTGTCTAAAATTACCCAATGGCATAGACTGTTCATCCTCTCTCTCTCTCTCTCTCTCTCTCTCTCTCTCTCTCTCTCTCTCTCTCTCTCTCTCTCTCTCTCTCTCTCTCTCTCTCTCTCTCTCTCTCTCTCTCTCTCTCTCTCTCTTCCTCTCTCCCCATCTCCCTTCCCTCCCTCCCCCTCTCTCTCTCGAAAGATAAGTTACATGCGTCCCACCTTGTAGCATTCGTGAAAACACACACACACACACACGCACACACACACACACGCACACACACACACACACACACACACACACGCAGCACCAAGCTTCTAGGTGTCTTGGTGGATGATCAATTATCATGGAAGCAGCATGTTTCCAACATCATCAGGTCAGCCTCATACAAAATCTATTTACTGCACTGACTCAGGTCCCTGGGAGCACCGGCAGATGTGCTGAGGGGAGTGTACCTCACCTTTATACTCCCTAAGCTCATTTACGCCGACCCAGCGTGGTCCTCTTCCCTGAACCTCACACAATGACAACAGCTGGAGAGGGTTCAGAGGAGGGTGTTCAGGGTCATCCTTGGGCCTGCCAACAGGTCCTACGAGGACGCCCTGACCTGCCTGAGTCTGCCGAGGCTGGCCACAAGACATCAGGAAGCCTTGGAAAAATTTGGGGAAGGACTGCTGCGTCATCCACGTCTCCGCCACCTGCTACCTCCAGACGTGCCTCTCCCTTCTTGCGCCACCCGACACCAGAATCGCGTGGCGTCCATAAGAGCACCGCACACTGATCGGTACCGACTTAGACCGGTGCCCACTATTGTGCGAGCCTTAAATAAATAAATAAATAGTAAATTAATAAGTTGAATTCTGGTTTAAGTTAGATCCATAGTTAGGTTAAGCATTTCAGTTCATTGTCCCCCCCCCTGTACATTTTCAGTGTAATTTTTGTTACATTGCCAAATTAATAAACCGTATAATATTATTATTATTATTATTATTATTATTATTATTATTATTATAATTATTATCATCACACACACACACACACACACACACACACACACACACACACACACACACACACACACACTCACACTCAAATACAAAAACAACAAATTTTCTAATTCTCTCTCTCTCTCTCTCTCTCTCTCTCTCTCTCTCTCTCTCTCTCTCCGAAGAGAGAAGCGTCCACTTTCCTCTTCGAAGGTGATATAGTGACTAAAAAATAGCAGCATGATACACAAAGACGACAAGTGTGATAAGCTTGCACAAGTTTTCCGCGCTCGGGCGCGCGGCACTACCACCCGTATACCATACAGGCGGCCTTTTTTAACATCCGGCGCGAAGGGGTTAAGTAGCAGCAAGCCTTGTTCCTTGATGCGCTCTTTCCAACGAGATGTTAAGGTGGTAGTCATGGCGACAGAGTCCAACACCACACCAAGGAACGTAACCTTCTTTGTATGCTCCAGAACCGACTTCCGCACATTGACAGTGAGACCCACGGAATCAAAGAAATGCAAAGCATAGCTGACCTGAGCCTGTAAAATCTCTACTGATGAAGCAATGAAAAGACAGTCATCCAAATAACATAACACGACCATCCCAAGGGATCGCAGGTGGGAAAAGACAGGTTTCATTAACTTGTAAAAATGTGAGGGGCAGGAGATAACCGTTGCGAGAGGCAAGTAAATCTGTAATAAACTGTAGCCATATCCTGTCCTCAGGCCTAACATAAATGGAGTAATAAGCATCCTTAAAATCCACTGTAACAAAGAAACAGTTAGGGTAAATTAAGGGTATGACATCCTTCAATGTATCCATCTTAAAATGTAAGTAAGGTACATGAAAATTAAGGTATTTTAAATTTAGAATGACTCTTGCTGGGCCAACTGGCTTGATGATAGGAAAAACATTTGAAAAGAAACCATGAACATCAGGTAAACAAGGCTCCACAATTGACTGGATAAGGAAGTGATGTAAAACATTGTCCAAAGCCCAATCATCAGCTTGTGACAGGGTTAGAGGATGAGGAGGTACAGTCTGAATAGGCAAAGACACAAAATCAAGAAATTTCCCCTTCACCACATAAATCCAGGAATCTTGAATCAGAGACCTCCACATGAACTCAGCAGAAACAATCTTACCTCCTCTAAAATTATCAGGAGTATTAACTAATTGTATTGAGGAAATCACCAGAGGGGTTAGTGCTGGTGTAGCTTCGGCTCGTGCATCACCCTCCCTTGGGGAGGCCACTGGCCGAAAAAGGCTGGGTCTGAGAACGAGGGCAGGACTGGTAGTGAGCCTGAGAGGGACGGTGTGATGACTGTGAAGAGGAAGAAAACCTCTTGCCAGACGTCTTAGAGGAAAGACGGAAAGACGGCCTGCCCAACCGACCTGCCTTGTGGATCTCCTCACACTTGCGGGTCACATCAAAGGGAAATAACTCCTGCTGACCCACCTCACACTCCCATTTCCGGAGATCGACCATGGCCGAGTCATGGACATGGATTCGGGCCACATCCTTCCGCAACTGGTTGAGGTAATTCACTGCTGAAGTAAGAAGGCGCAAACAACTATTAGGGCCATCTAAATAACACGACAAGCTCTTACCCTTCTTTTGTTCAATATCATTAACACACACAGCAATGGGAACTATTGCCTTTGTCAACAGGCAGTTAGTCTGGAAAAGCTTGGCATCTACCAGCCTTCCATTCACACTCATGGCCTTGGTTATAGCCGCGTTTGTCACAGGCATCGTGAGGTTTGGCACATTACTCGGGAGCTTAATCTTTGCACACGTTAACTTCACACTCTCAGACACAGGCCGTTGGTGAAGGCTAGCATTGAGGATAGTGGCCAAGCTGTCGGCCAGTCACTCTCCCTTCTCCTCCTTGCCATGGAAGTGGCCAGAAAGGTCACCCAAAGCCCTCAGAAAATCTTCATCCACATCATCGTCATGGGTGAGGTGGTCTAACCCGTCGAGAGGCTGGCTAGCAGGGGCAACCCCCGCCTCGTCTTCAGATGATGAGAGGGCATGAAAACCACTAAAGTCATTCCCGGTGTCTGTAGATGCATCCGGCAGTGCCAGGGTCCTGTTCAGCTTGTCAATAAGGCCCGACACTAGGCTAGACAGCCTATCCAAGGCAACTCTGTCCCCAAACACAGCAGACTCTGACGTGGCGCCTGCCGAGCTTGGCCCCGGGAGTGACGGTGGTGAAGCGCAAGGTGGAGGAGGAGTGGAATCATCCACCGAGCACCGTTTCCTTTTCTTGCCATCTGAAGACGACGAAAGGGAGGAGGGCGGAGGAAGAGACTGCTCTGTGCCCGACATCACACTGCTCAATAAAAGAGACAGAGACAAGGTGGTTATAATACACCATATGGCATCACCTTAAGGCGGCATTAACCCCGGTACAAACTCCACACTGCTTGTCTATCAGAAATATGTAGTCTGTCGATGTGCTTTTCACCCACAGTCAACTTAGGACTGTATAGGAGAAAGCTTACCCAACGAGACGTTGCTTGGAGTATAATGGAGCAGGAGCGGCTAGATGCATGACTGCGAGGAGGTAGCAACCGACTGACGGTGGAATGGTAGCATGGCATCTCATTGGCTACCACTGTGACGTCAGTTGAAATTCGTGACGGAAAACTTAATATTATTATCCATGGCACTACAAAACCACAACCAAACAATTGCAAACAACACTCCTGAGGCACTGAGGCAGCATGGTGCCCCAGCTGATTGCATAGTGCTGTGCACAGTCTGTTGACCGCATTTATTATTGTTAGCACTCCAAAGCAAAGTTCGTCCTCCAATGCAAAAAAAACACAATTTTTTTGTTCGTAATACAAATTGTTCGTACTCAGAAGCGTCCGTACTCCAAGGTACCACTGTATATATATATATATATATATATATATATATATATATATATATATATATATATATATATATACACAGTAAGGTCCCGAGTTACGTCAGAGTTACGTTCCTGAAACATGACGTAAGTCGATTTTATACGTAACTCGAGTTTTTGTATTTTCAAATCATATTATCAAGTTTTCAACCAATAATTTTTTATGGTTATTCAGGTAAGTAAAAGGTTATATTGTTATATTGGTATATTATTTACAACTATGTAGGAATATATTGATTAGGGCCACGAACGTGAAGGACTGCAGTTTGTCGAGAGGGGCAGCCTGAGGCCGCCAGGAGGGTGGGCAGGTTGAATGTTGTGGCGCCCAGGGCGGACAGCTGCGAGCTTTGTGGAGTGCGGTAGGAGTAGAAGCGTTATATAAGTGAAAGGTTATATTGTTATATTGTTTACAAGTATGTAGGAATATGAAACACAAACTTGTTTTTGTTGTTGATTAAGGCCGCGAACGCAAAGGACTGCATGTTGCCAGAGGGGTGGACGCCTGAGGCCGCCAGGAGGGTGGGCAGGTTGAGTGTTGTGACGCCCAAGGCGGACAGCTGGGAGCGTAGTGCAGTGCCGTGGGAGTAGAAGCGTGGGCAGCGGGGCAGGAAATGCAATAGGAAAGGGCAATAGGGATCAGCAGACAAACGCAGACGGTGCAAGTGAGCTGCGAGTGTCATGTGGCCCAGGCGAAGGCTCCGGAGTTGTTATTGTTGTGATAGGTGCGTGAGCCCTCAAGGTCGTCAACCTCCCGTTGTCATGGTAACGGGCTTCCCATTTTCTTCTTCACTCCTTACACACAGCTGCTGCCTCCTTCTCATGTCTTTTAATTATGTCCACTTTTTCTTGTAGCGTAATGGTTTTCCTTTTCTTAGCATCACTGCTATCACTCAGGAGTTTTCTTTTTGGTGCCATTGAGCAAGATACTAAGATAGTCAGCAAACGCAGATGTAGGAACACTCTTGCCAGGGGCGACGGTGTGGTGGAACTGAGGTACGTAGAGTGTTATTGTATTCAAGCGTGAGGTGGGCGGTGTGGCGGGTAACCACTAGTGACGCCTGGCGGCCAACAATAACAATAAACCCCACGCTTTACGATTTATAAATTTTCAATTTTTTAAATCTTAAATTGCCTTATAGTGGACTGACGTAAGTGCGAGTTTGACGTAACTTGAGACCGACGTAACCCGGGACCCTACTGTATATATATATATATATATATATATATATATATATATATATATATATATATATATATATATATATATATATATATATATATATATATATATATATATATATATATATATATATATATATATATATATATATATATATATATATATATATATATATATATATATATATATATATAATGTATGTATATGTATTTTCTTGATTTTTGTTTTTCTCTTTCCAGATATTTTCACTATATATATATATATATATATATATATATATATATATATATATATATATATATATATATATATATATATATATATATATATTATATATATATATATATATATATATATATATATATATATATATATATATATATATATATATATATATATATACAGGATGTCCATAAAGTTCTAGTACCGTTACAAGTATTTATTGCTCAGAAACCATTTGATATTAAGTATTGTGGTTTTTTGTGAAATGTTCTACATCTATTTCAAGTTTACATTCACAATGCTTCATGCACCACATTCCACATGTGCACGCCTAGTTGCCCTTACAATGTCAAGACGATATTCCATCTCCCTCCATACGCGCTGCAGCATATCAACGTCAGCTGTTTGGACAACTTCAACAATGCGTCTATGAAGTGTGGCAAGATCATGAACAGGATTCTGGTAGACACGATCCTTGACGTATTGAGGACTTGTCTCGGAGTGGATGACCAGGTGTGAGTCAGCAAATTGTCAACAATGTGCAAGATGCCTTTCAACGTAGTCCTCAAAAGTTGATCCGTCGTGCATCACGAAAATTGAAGGTACCCAAATCAACCATTTATAAGGTCCTCCATAAACGGCTACGCCTTCAAGCCTATAAATTGCAAAACGTTCAGGCTTTGCATCCAAATGACGGCCCTCTGCGCTTTGAATTTCCTGCTTTCATGCTGGAGAAAATTGAAGAAGACAGTGAATACCTACAAAGGGTGGTGTTTTCTGATGAAGCCACTTTCTTTATGTTTGGACATGTTAACTGCCATAATGTTCGGATATGGGGTTCTGAAAACCCTCACATCACTCCCGTATGGAGGGAGATAGAATATCGTCTTGACATTGTGAGGGCAATTAGGGGTGCACATGTGGAATGTAGTGCATGGAGCACTGTGAATGTAAACTTGAATAGATGTAGAATATTTCACAAAAAAACACAATACTTAATGACAAATGGTTTCTGAGCAATAAATACTTGTAACGGTACTGGAACTTTATGGACACCCTATATATATATATATATATATATATATATATATATATATATATATATATATATATATATATATATATATATTTAGATAGATAGATAGATAGATAGATATATAATGTATATATGTATATGTATTTTCTTAATTTTTATTTATTTCCTTTCCAGATATTATCGCTGCATCCCAGTTTGGAATACAATATACATTTTCCTCTGATGAGAGGAGACTTTAATCTTCATTGTGATGTTGGTGGCTCCATAAGTGCAGTATTAGCTGACTTGGAGACTATTTGGGGTCACTGCATTTCCACTGTTCTCAATGTACCACTGAAAGATCTCAAGGTATGTTCAAATGTAATTGTTCCGCTTGGTTAACCCTTAACTTCCGGCGGTCGTATATAAACGTTTGCGTCAGAACGTCCGAAGTGACGGGATTCGTCCCAGTAATCAAGATTTTTCCCGGCGTAATTTTAAGTCTCTCGCGCTCTCTTGAGGCGGATGGTGAGAAGTATCTGGCATCTTTACCACACAAGTGTTTCCACAAGAGCTCCTAATTTTAGAGGTAACTGAACTGTTTTCCCGTTTATGGGCGACACTTGGCAACTCCGTGACGCGCTGGGTAGAAAGGTCAGTGATAACAGCGAAGGATCGGGTCAGATTGTAAATCACCATGGAGCAAGGCAGAACCCTTTTACTTAGCAGTGGTTCTGAGCTAGAAGAAAGTGACAGTGAATATATAGAAGAAGAAACTGGGGAAAGTGAAGAGACTAGTAGTGAGGACACGGATGTAGAGCATCATTCACCTGCTTTCTCAGGAGAACAGACAGAGAGACAGAGACTCTTACACAGTATAAGTGACAGTGAAGGCAATAATGATGAAGAACAGACTCCAGATAATGTGTCAAGGACACAGAGTGTTTCTAGGAGACGAGGCATGCGCGTGCTCCTCGCGTTCTGGGGAGACGATCAAGGGGCGTGGCAGAGGTGGCGCGAGACCCGACCTGTCTTTCAATGGAGGGAATTCAATGATGATTTTTCCCAGTTATGCCTGATTTATCTGTGTCTCCTGGCATAACAGCTGAATTCCCTCCTGTGCAACACAATTGTGACTATTTCATGGCGTTTCTCAGTGATGCTTTCTTGGACCATATAGTGAGTGAGAGCAACACTTTTCATGATGAAGAAACAGCAGATGATGATGATGTGCCCCATAGCTCTCACGAGAAAGAGTGGAAAACATCACAAGAAATGAACTCCTGACGTTCATAGCTGTCACGCTTCTTATGAGTCATTCGAGAAAAGCTTTGAGGCATGATTATTGGAAGAAGAGTGATCTGCTGTACATGCCAATCTTTGCACGGTACATAACA
The DNA here is from genome assembly GCF_017591435.1 of Portunus trituberculatus. Taxonomy (NCBI): domain Eukaryota; kingdom Metazoa; phylum Arthropoda; class Malacostraca; order Decapoda; family Portunidae; genus Portunus; species Portunus trituberculatus. The sequence continues at coordinate 51,255 of NW_025541687.1, forward strand.
AGGGACAGATATGACAACATATTGAAATACCTTCACTTCTGCAATGTTAAAACTGATGATCCACTCTGGAAAATTAGGCCTGTCATACAGTCTCGTAAATACACACACACACACACACACACACACACACACACACACACACACACACACACACACACATACGTGTCTCAGAAATCAGTGATATATGACACACACACACACACACACACACACACACACACACACACACACACACACACACACACACACACACACACACACACACACACACGTGTCTCAGAAATCAGTGATAATATGTCCTTCCTTCCTCCTCTCTCTCTCTCTCTCTCTCTCTCTCTCTCTCTCTCTCTCTCTCTCTCTCTCTCTCTCTCTCTCTCTCTCACACACACACAGAGAGAGAGAGAGAGAGAGAGAGAGAGAGAGAGAGAGAGAGAGAGCGAGCGTCTCCGGGCTGTTTCCTCTTGACTGGTCACACGTTCGGAGGAGGAAACTTTGATAAGGCAATAACTAAACTCTCAGACGTCATATCGAGCTGGAAAGTACATCATTGTATTCAGAATAACACAGAGAAAATAATTATCAGTATTCAAACTGTGTTCTGACAATTTTTAGGTGTACCATTTTTCCCCGTCATTAGACAGGAAAAAATATTTTAATCCCCGGAAGTTAAGGGTTAATATATATATATATATATATATATATATATATATATATATACAGGAAATCCCCCGCTTAACGAAGGGGTTACAATCCTAAAAAAACCTTCGTTAAGCGAAACTTTGTTAAGCGAACCGATTATAACAAGTTTAACCCCTTAACTTGAACTTCCATTTAGAGTAAACAAAGCGAGAGTGCATCATAGTACAGTGAAAGGTTTAATGAAAGTAAAAATTATGAAGTTAAACATTTACGCAGTTTAATTTAAGTCATTAAAATGTACACTAATGATAGCTTTATAATGTTGATGATCTTAAATTTATGAAGGGAGGGAGAGTGAAACAGGAAAGACATTAACCGGCAACCTGTAGAATGTAAACAAAGGGTGCATCATTGTATCACATACAAAATCTATGTACCACATTTCCACAAGGCTTTCCATTTTATTCATTGTAGAGTCACGAGTTCAGGTGGTTCTTTTAGTTTGCAAGGAAGATACGGTCTCACCAGCCTTCTTAATAGAGTCTGCTGACTTGAAAATAGTAGAGACAGTAGTTGGAGTCGAAGATGGTGGCGAGCAATGCTATTAGTTTTCTGGCCTCTCTTGTATCTGAATAATATCCAGCTTCACTTCGAGAGTAAGAGACTTCGTGGTCTTCTTAGCAACGCTAGGCAACATTGCAGGGTGTTTTGGTGGTAAGTTGAGTGAGGGAAGACGAGTTGCTGCTGACGCTGTTAATGTTTTGAACAGGGGGAGTGAGTGGTGCGCGTGTTGTCCACGAGAGGCGCTGGTGTATACAAAAGCCTGTTGACTTGCGTGATATGGTGGTGCTTTCAAAGTTGGAAAAAATTACCTGGATAAAATTTTGTTAAAGCGAGTTTGGTGTTTGTTAAACGAGCAGATGGTCGTAAAATGAAACCGTCGTTGTAGCGAAATTTCGTTGTGTGAACCTTCGTTAAGCGGTGGCTGCCTGTATATATATATATATATATATATATATATATATATATATATATATATATATATATATATATATATATATATATATATACATACACACACAGGGAGTCCTCGGGTTACGTCGGTCTCGACTTACGACGTTTCGTGGTTACAAACGCGCCCATAAAAACTTGAAAAATAATATTAAGCGTCATTCCGTCTTATGTGGTTTAGCGTCGTAAGCGAAAAGCGAAAAGATTGTTTGAGGCACTGAAAGAAGAAAAGGGGGAAGGAAGTGAAAGTGAAGAGTTTGTGGCTAGTAGGGGTTGGTTTATGTGATTTAAAGCTCGGGCCAATTACCATAACCTTAAAGTGCAAGGTGAAGCTGCTAGTGGTGATGAGAAAGCAGCAAGTGAATTTCCTAAAGCGTTGGCTGAAATAATTAAGGAGGGGGTTATTCTGCTCATGAAGTGTTCAACGTGGATGAGACAGGCTTATCTTGGAAGCGTATGCCTGACCGCACTTACATCACCAAGGAGGAGAAGTCAGCACCAGGCACAAGGCAGGGCTTGGCAAGAGGTTTTGCTGAGATCCATCAAGCGTTGGCAACTTTTGAGGCTATGGATCCCAACTTTGAAAGATTCACTAAGGTTTCCAGAGGCATCATAGATTTGATGCAATGTTACAAGGAGATCTTGGATGAGAAGAGGTTGCTCTCTGTTCAGACTAACCTGGAGCAGTATTTTAAGAAGGTAGAGAGGCCTGCAACATGTCCTGTACCCTTTATCTCAGCTGCCTCTTCTACTCTAGACTCACCTGCCCCAGAATCTCCAGCACCTTCTGAATGTTCTGCCTCACCTCCAGGCTCACCTGCCCCAGTTTCTCCAGCACCTGGAGGTTCTGCCTCACCTCCAGACTCACCTGCCCAAGCATCTCCAGCACCTGAAGGTTCTGCCTCTCTTGATTTATCAGCCCCAGTATCTCTAGCACCTTCTGCAGCTTCCTCTACACAATAAGCCTGTCTCTCCCTCCCTTGCAATGCCTCCTTCCAGTGTGCAAGCGAACCAAAGGAATAAAGGTAAGAATTTTTTTTTTTCTCCCGATGTTTCGACTTACGCCGAAATTCGGGTTACGACGCGTGTCAGGAACGGATCAACATCGTAACCCGAGGACTCCCTGTATATATATATATATATATATATATATATATATATATATATATATATATATATATATATATATATACACACACATACAGGGAATCCTTGTGATTTGACCATTCGCAGTTCGAATTATCGCCAATTCGAACTCAGTTAATTAATACCCAATCCTCAAGGTTTGACCGACTGACTCGCCAATTCGACATTCATATCTCACGCGCCACCCACCCGGTCAAAATTCGCCGCAAACCCGCCAGGCAGAAGTATAAACCAATGCTACCCTGTGTCGTCGCTTAAGGTGGCGTCACACTAACACTTTTCCGTCAAATTTTTCTGTCAACTTTCTGAAGACTCAACTTTTGTCAACGCTGGTCGTCACACACAAGCTCTCTTCCACCTTTGTCATGTTTGTCAATTGTAAACAAACATGGCGACCCTTTCACCCCCAACAAGCCGTTTCTACTTTTGGCTTTTAATGATCTCTATGAGAAACTCTTCCGACAGCTTTGTCCACTCGTAAACAATAGAGCTGTTCATCTTGGCCAGTTGGTACTTGGAAGTTCTGCCTTGGAGTGTCACAGTCCCAGACAAATGTAAACAAACAACTGAACTACTTTTCACTGTTAGGCTAGGACAAAAAAAAAAAAAAAAAAAAAAAAAAATATATATATATATATATATATATATATATATATATATATATATATATATATATATATATATATACATACATACATACACAGTCATACCTCGCTGAACACGAATTCGCCGAACACGAAACTCGCGTATATACGAATCGGTAAAATATCCCATATTTCGCCAAGCACAACTTTGACTCACGATTGCACTATTTGGTCTCCATTTAAATCTCCCGCTAGTCCTGGTAGATGCGTTTGACCTCCCCTCCCAAGCATCTTGGACTCTTTGTAATTTGCTGAAAGTCATGGGAGATGCAACATCCCTCATCACTGAAACAGATCCCATCCTGGAGAGGAAGGAGCATTAAGTTCAAGAGGGGTGTTGAGGAGCTTCTTTTGCCCTACAAGGAGACCTTATGCCATATGGAAGCATCTGCCAGTCAGAGGCCCATCACTTCATATTTCAAGCCCTCTGCAACCAACAAATAAACTAAAGATACTAGTACTATAATTAAATAAAATATGTGCTTGGTACTTCATTTATTGTTTTTTTCTGCCTTTTTAGTAAAAAAAATATTTTTTTGGGAGGATCTGGGAACGTAACCCCCATTTTCTCATAGGGCTTATTATTTGCCGAACACGAATCTCACTGTACACGATGAGCTCAGGAACGTAACTGTCATGTTGGGTGAGGTATGACTGTATATATATATATATATATATATATATATATATATATATATATATATATATATATATATATATATAAATACAGTAAGTCCTCGTTATACGGTACATATGCGTTCCTGAAAACCTTACCACATATCGAATTTACCGTATACCGAACCCATTATAACATGTAATAATAGGGAATGCGTTTCAGCACGTCAAGTCACCCCTACGGAAATGAAAATACATGAAAATGAATATAAAAAAAAAGTAAAAAAAAGTAAAGTACTGCGCAAAACAAATAAACGGAAAATGTTTTTATTTACCTTTCAGTCGCCATGTATTCTATCAGATGATGTCCTTCCTGAAGCTAAGGGACAGTAGGGATTTCAGCCCTTACTCATCTTCCGCTGAGTGGGCAGACAAGGATAAGACATCGGCGTCTGCACTGTCGGAAGCAGATGTAGAAGGGCCAGCCATAGCAGGGTCGGCATGTTTCAATGGTTTGAAGAAAGAGGATATTGAGGAAGGGCCAGCTGTAGCAGGATTGGTATGTGTTACAGGGATGGCATGTCTGACTGGCTTGAAGAATGATTAGATGGAGGACTGTTTAGTTTTTCTTGTTTTTTCATCACAGATTTCATGATAAATGTTGACACTTTTCTCTATGTCATGAGTCACTTTGCTACTCCTGGCAGGACTTGGGTCACCTTCCTTCAGGGTTTCCAGAGTTTTTTCGATACCACCGAGACATTCTCTAAGAGTTTTGATGTCCAGGCCACGCACAGGTTCTTCTTCCTCATCTCCCTCTTTTTCTGCCTCCTGTGATGCCTTGTCTAGCTCTATAAGTTCATCATTTGAGAGAGATTCACCATGGCTTTCGAAAAGATCTTGAATATCATCATCATCAACTTCATTGAAGCCAGCCGTATGGCACAGATTTACTATGTCATTTCTGATCGCATCGATGTTGTCTTCAGTGAAGCCTGGGAAGTCATGCGCGCATTCTGGCCATACTTTATTCCACGCCAAATTAATGGTAGACGTCTTCACTTCGTCCCAAGATGACTTGATGTTATCTAAGGCGTGCTTGTTGTTATACGACTTTCACCATTCACTGATAGTGGGGTTGCCAGGCCCATCTGTGCCCTTTATCAGTTGCTGCATGGTTTGCCGCTACCAGTAGGCTTTTAGAGTTTGCCATGATTATTATATTATGAATATATTTGTGCTTACAATAGACCCTTTAATATTCCATTTATTCATCTAAATAGTAATGCATGTAAGTAATATGTAATGCAGTTAATAAAAGAGGGGGAGGGGAAGAGATAATAGGCTCCAAGGGTGGTCAAGTTAAAGTCAGTACTGTGAGTGGCAGGGAGGTGTGGCGTGGATGACATCATCTCCCCTGCTCCCCTGCACTGGGTCCCCTCGGATGACATGAGCAGATACCGTATATCGAATCGAGAGTAGTAATTTTCAAATACTGTAACTGTGAACTTACCGGATAAAGAACTACCGTATAACGAATACTTACTGTATATATATATATATATATATATATATATATATATATATATATATATATATATATATATATATCTATACAGTAAAACCTCAGCTCACGACCATAATTCGTTCCTAATTCCTGTTCGTCACCCGATTTGTACGTCCTTTGAATCAATTTTTCCCATAAGAATGTATTGAAATACCATTAATCATTTCCAGACCAAAAAAAAAAAAAAATCATACTTTTGTCCATAAAACCCATTCAAAATAGACCTTTAATGTATGCATGACATGAACGAAATAATTATAAAAAGCCTAAATTGTTTTACTTACCTAAATGCTATCAAAATGATAATAAAATGAATAAAAAAGAAAAGGTTATTTACTTGAGAGACTGGACGTTGATGGCATGATGGAATGGAGGAGAGGAGGATGGGGAGGAAGACAGACAAGATCCGAGAAGACAGTCATGAGAGAGGACTTTGGATGTGCGGTGCGTGCCAGAGCTACACAACAGCTGTGTAGCGTCACAAGTCAGTGCCGCTTTGTGGGACCCCGTTATAGTGAACATCGGCGTAGGAAACATGGAAAGATTGCCGGTCTTCGTCTTTGCCTTTGGAAGATCCTTGCCTGCTGGGGATTGACTTACTCACGCGTGTGGGAGCAAGTTTGGACTTCCAAGAAGGGAAGTTACAGGTACGTGGCCAGGAAGTTCCTTTGATCCTCGGAGGTGATGCTCAGTGTGAGAGGAGTGGGTAGTAGGGCAGTGTTCCTTGCCAGGCGAGCGAGGAAACAGCTGCAATGGATGTGCCACAATCTGCAGTACCTGGACATGGCCAGGATGATGATGACAGCAACGCTGAGAGACACCAGAGCAGCGAGGATAATGCTGAGGAAGCTACAGTAAAGCGCGCCGGTAACATCACCATGCCTAGGAAAAACAGGAGAAAATTGTGGTGGCACGGAGATTATGTTATGTAATATTTTTCGTATGTTCTTGTTTTTATTTTCTTTTGTGCTTATGTTTTGTTTTGTTGTTGTGTGATAGTCGGGTTGGCTATCACACAAACGGCTCGCCGGCGCGTTTGTCCCCCGAAATATCGTTCGTCCCCTGGGTCGATATATTGACTAATTTTTTGGTCATCTCCCGAATTGTTCGTCCCTAGAGACGTTCGTCCAGCGAGGTTTTACTGTATATATATATATATATATATATATATATATATATATATATATATATATATATATATATCTATCTATCTATCTATCTATCTATCTATCTATCTATCTATCTATCTATATATATATATATATATATATATATATATATATATATATATATATATATATATATACACACACACATTTACTTATCAGGATTCTATTGATTTGAGATTATAGCATCATTCCATTTAACAAGGAAATTAATTTTATTATAAAAGTGTTAATTAGAAACCATAGATCTTAATATGACTAAAAATTGACGCTAAAGGAAAACGAGCATTTCGTCTTGACTCAAGACGATGGAAAGCCACCACCAGCCCCAGCCCTAAGAAGCACAATTTCCTGCTTTTGAAAGATAAGCTTGAGCTTATAAGAAAGTGTGAGGCAGGTATAGCTCACAGTGTCGTTGCATTGTAAATGGGTGTCCCTAGATCAACAGTATCAACAACTTGGAAGAACAGGGACAAGCACCGCAAGACCACTGCAAGTGCTTTTATTTCCAAAAATGTACTGTACAGCACCCTAATGTGTTTAATAAAAAAGAGTTAGATATAAATGAAGCCTTTAATGGTACTGATTTAGTCTAAGTTAGAGGTTATAGTGATGTTTTGAGGGGGTCCGGGGTGGAGGTTGGTCCCTATCCCCCGTAGTTCTTAAGTATCTAATGGGAAAAATTGCTTCATGATTTGAATTAACACTGATTCGACTGATGAAAAACTGCCCTAACCCCGTCGAATTGCGAGGATCCCCTATATATATATATATATATATATATATATATATATATATATATATATATATATATATATATATATATATATATATATATATATATATATATATATATATATATATATATATATATATATATACAGTGGTACCTCTAGATGCGAAAGCTTCTGTATACGAAAATTTCATTTTACGAAATGATGTGAAGATTTTTTACTTCATAATACGAAAAATTACTCAGCATACGAAAGATACAAAACAAAACTCGAAATTCCTGCATGCAGAAAATTTTAAAATTCTCGCCATTTAGAAACTGGAAAAAAATAAAATAAATGAAAATAAATACCGTATTTTACGGCTTGCAAGACGCTGCATCCTGGAAGACGCACCATTATATTTGAAAGAAATTTCTAAGAAAAAAAGTCATTCACATACAAGAACACATTCACCATATACCTGACCACTGAACACAAAAACATCAGAAGCAAGGAGTCTGCAAGACACTATTGTTTCAGCACTCATTACAAATTTGCTGGAGCACTCACCACAAATTTAAAACTATGTAAATAAAAACACCATAGGTAAATACGTATACACAGTGAAACAGTCCATTTCTTCTTGTTTTAGTGGCGGGCACCAGCATGTATTTGACGTATTGTTTACATTATGGAATCGCCGAAACCGAACATGTCAGTGCTGCAGTTCGTATTTATTTTATTTTGCAATCCTGCTTTACAGGCTTTAACATTGTGAATATAATTCACAAGTGGAGATTTGACTTGCTTGAACGAGTAAGCCATTTAGATGTTCTATTAATAAAAGTATAAAGCCACCTGGCATGTGTGTGCGTTCGTGTGCATGTACATACGTGTGTGTTGCTATTTGACAAGGCAGCGGGCCATTTTCTCCACACACTGAGTAGGCTGCAGGAAGGATTATGGTATTGGAAATACTTGTAACAGCTGATATTGATAATTTTAAGTGTTTCATAAAGTTAAGTGTTAGTGTTTCCTGCCTTTTTTTTATTATCTTCTGATGTTTGCCCCCCTTCCTCTGCCGCCACTTTCTCTTTTGGACATCGCCTCACTTGAAAGGCAAGGTTAAACATTTCCGTATAATTTTCGTATTATTGTTTTTCATTTATTATTGCATTATGTTCTATTATCTACTTCATTTACAGGTATTAATGGTTAGGTTAGGTATATTGAATGATTCAAATGTATTTGGCTTATTTCATTCTGGTTTTACCCTTATAAGATTTAATGTGTTTTCGTAGAGCTTCGAATGAATTAGACGATTTACACGTAAAACGCAACTCATTATACGAAAAAATCATGATACGAAAGCCACTCCAGAACGAATTAATTTTGTATCTTGAGGTACCACTGTATATATATACAGTAATCGCTCGCATATTCGGATTATAGCAGCCAAGGCCCTGGCAGATACGCGGAATTTCCTCTCCCAACCCCTTATAAATTGAGAAAAAATATGTACATAACCCAAATTGGTAAGTAAACAATGAATGAAAGCACATTAAATGATTGTATATACTAACGAAAGAAGGAAGGGAAGAACAAGAATCAGCAGACCAAAGATTGACTGACGAGATTTCTTCCTTATAAACCGGAGGGGGAACATTTGAGAAAGCGGCTAATTATCTCTGTGGCCTTTGAAAGCAGTCGTGGTGAGAGAGCAAAGCGTTTTGAATGTGGACCTGAGAGCTGTATTGGGTTAGTGTAAACAGGTGGATCTGTGCAGGTGTGTGATAAAGGTGAGGTGTGGCGACCTTGTAAGATCCAAGGTACGACTTACTGAGAGAGAGAGAGAGAGAGAGAGAGAGAGAGAGAGAGGATTATTACACACCATCACCTATGTATCACAACCCACGGAATACTATCAGAGTCGTATGAATTCTTTTATGAAATGGTTAAACTACGAAAAAAATAACTGGCTATTGTGGAGTTATTATGAATAAATAAAGACTTCCTTTAGCATGATAGAATTAGAGATGTATCGATGCATCGGTATCGGAATTTGCGGTATCAGCCCATTTTTTGGGTATCGGTATCAGTATCGGTATCGGCTTATTTTATGCCGATACTTCCGATACCTAAAAGGAATTTACTACTTAGTGACATATTCAGTATAAGATATTGATGATACCAGATTAATATAATATGGCATATTAAGTTTCCGTGGTGATTATTGTATGTCATAGAACACTGTTTTCTGTGGTAATAAGCCACAACCTCTATATTGGATGTGTATGAAACGTGTATAGGCTGAACTCTGGCATCCTGTCACACGGCTGGTCATGAATCACCACGCATTCTCACTGTCTCTCAGTCAGACGCTGCTCCTCCACCCACACAAAGTTCACACAGGTGAAAAGCTTATGTTTTTGAACTATAATCTAAGAATGTAAACTTCAGATATTGAGAATATATGTATATATATATATATATATATATATATATATATATATATATATATATATATATATATATATATATATATATATATATATATATATATATATATATATATATATATATATATATATATATATATATATATATATATATATATATATATATATATATATATATATATATATATATATATATATATATATATATATATATATATATATATATATATATATATATATATATATATATATATATATATATATATATATATATATATATATATATATATATATATATATATATATATATATATATATATATATATATATATATATATATATATATATATATATATATATATATATATATATATTTAGGCATTTTGCATTATTGTAAATAACAGCATATTCTTATTTGATTTATAATTAACAGTGCTAGTGCTAGCATTTTCCAAGATATCATACTGGAATAGGTGGAAGCTCGAATTATAAATGTATATTAATTTTAATGCAAGTTTGATTTTTGAGTTACTTGTGTTAACGTAAGGATGTAAAAATTCCATAACTAAGAAAGTAACGATTCTGTTTTGTAATCATGTGCATTGTGTCTAATTTGTTGCATATTAATTATTTAAGATCATAGCAATACACTAGAAATTTAGAATAAATTAAACTTTTTTCTATTTAATTGAAAAGATTAGGTGAAAGCTCATTTTTCTGAATTGGTCTACAATTGTCTAATGAATTAATATCAAAGGATGTCAGATTTAATTAAAGAGAAACACACAACAAAATGAGTTTCTTTTGCTAATATTTTGTCTGTTTTACAATTTTAATAATTTAAAAAATATTTTTGATCGCCAAAATATCGTCAATAAAATTAATAATGAAAATTCTAAATGCACAAGACCAAATGGTCGCTAAAGGAGTAAGAAGTAAGAATTTAAAATAACTGACAAGAATCAGAAGACAGAGAAGATATTAATTCCAATTACTGAGTAATTTACCTTTGCAAATGGCTTCAAAAAGCTTCTAGAATTGCTCCTATTTCACAAACATTCTCAGAAGGACTTACAGCATCCCCCAAAACAAAACCTCCCATCTGATAATGCTCGCCGTCCACCAACTCATCCTGGTGTCCAGTGCAGTAATCACTATAAGTAGTTAGGTAGCTGCGGTGGCGAATGGACGTGTTGTGTGTGCGCTCCGTTTTTGGCTGTTGTTTTTATAGTTAGCGAGTAACTGTTTGTGCTTGGTGTCTGTGTGTGGTGCTTTTGAGTGTTAGTGAAGTGAAAGTGTGTACTGCAAGTGTTAGATTAGAGTGAAATAGTTGTTAGAATCAGTGTTTGTGAGTTAAAAGTATTTTGGTAGAGCGAGGAGACTAGGCTTGTAACCGTCAAGTTGACCTTGAAAGAGGAATAGTTGACCACACTTAGGCCCCCCACCACCGCAGTTCCCCCACCCCGCCATCACCAAGTATTTTTATTTGTTTGTTAGCTACGTATAATGTTCTTGTGAGTTAACAGATTGTAAATTAGTATGACGGTAGCTACTGAGGTATATCAGAGTGTGATTGAGTGCGTGAAAGAGAGTGTTGAGGTGGGATTGGGCGAGTTTGTTGTGTGTGAGATGTGTGGGCATGACAGGAAGGTCGTTGACTTTTCTGAGTGTATGGCGTGTAGGCTCAAGAGCGAGAATTTAGTTCTTTCTCTTGAGCACCGAGAATTGCAAGAGGAAATGAGAAAGCTAAGTGAGGGGAAAAGTGCGAACGAAGTTCTCATCTTTGAGTTGAAGGAGGAGGTTAAGAGGCTTGGGAAAACAGTGGAAAAAATTAGGCAGGAGATCAGTGTTAGGCCGAAGGTTGGACCTTCTGAGGGTGACAGGGTGGCTTGGCCCTCTGTCGGGAAGAGCAGAGTGGGGAAGAGGGAGCAGGCGAGCCAGACTGGGAAAGATAGTAGTCAGGATGGGCAGAGATGGCAGGTTGCGAGGGGAAGGAAAGCGGAGGCAGTTAGGGAGGATAGGACTAAACCTGTTGAGTGTGAAAATAGGTTCGGTTTGTTGGAGGGGGAGGGGGGAGAGTGAGAGTGGAATGAATGAGGTGGTTGTGGTGAGTGAAAGGAGAGAGAAGGGGGTAGAGGAGAGGAGGAGGAAGGTTGTGCCTAGCACACCTCAGGTGTGTGTGGTGGGTGACTCTCAGGTTAGGTACTTAGATAGCACTTTCTGTGGGAAAGACAGGGATAGGAGGACGAACGTGTGTATGCCTGGTGCAGGTGTGAAGGCAGTGAGTGAGGAGGTGCAGAAGAGAATTGGGGGATGGAGGAGAGTGTAGTAGTTTTGCACATAGGTGGGAATGATGTCAGAGCAGGTGGGTCGGAGGAGTTAGTGGCAAGATTTCGGGAAATGTTAGGCAAGATAAGGGAGAGTGGTAGGAGGTGTGTAGTGTCAGGAATCTTGCCTCGTGTGTATGTTAGCAGGGAATGGTTGTCTAGGGCCATTGGTGTGAATGATCGGGTAAAAGGGATGTGTAAGGATGTGAGTGTCAGCTTTGTGGATGTATGGGATAGGTTCTATGGGCGAAGGGATTTGTATGCTAGGGATGGTGTGCATCTGAGTAGGAAGGCTGTGGATGTCTGGAGGGGGGAGTTGGGATGGATTGTAGGGGCTGAGGTAGCAAATGCGTTCCAGAAGAAAGATGTTAGACATAAATTAGATAGGATAAACAGAGATAGTGAAAAGATTAGGAAAGATATCCAGGTGCAAATAGGAGAGAATAAGATTATGATTCCAAATAAGGAGACAGCATCTAGGAAGGTAGCAGGACTTAAATGTTTTTATGTAAATGCCAGGAGTCTTAGGAACAAGAAGGACGAGTTATCTAGTTATATAGTTGAGGAGGACTTAGATGTTCCATGTGTCACAGAGGCATGGGTAAATGAGGAAAAGTTTAGGAAAATAGGAAAGAATATGAAGTAGATGGATACATTATGTATTTACACCAGAGAATTGGTAGGATAGGTGGAGGAGTAGTTATTTATGTAAAAATCCTTCATTTCCAGTCAGGTTAATGGTATTAAGGTAGATAACAGAGTAGAGTCCTTATGGCTGGATGTTAGAGTAAACAAAAGTAAGGTTATTAGAGTAGGAGCTTTTATAGACCACCTAACCAGTCAGCAGATGTAGACAACCTTATGGTAGATGAGATAAATAGGGGTGTACTAGTCAGACAATTATCTTAGGGATTTTAATCTTAAGTCAGTAAACTGGGAGAGGATGGTAGGAGATGCTAGTGAAAATAAGTTTATGGAAAGTTTTCAGGATAACTATTTAGTGCAGATGGTAGAGAAACCTACTAGGGGGAGGAAGGTTTTAGACATAGTACTAACAAATATTGAGCATTGTTTAAAGGAAGTTGAGGTAGGAGAGACTTTAGCAAACAGTGACCATCATATAATTAGATTTATCATTAATTCCAGTAGGGATAATATAGTGAATAAGACTAGAGTCCCAAACTATCAGAAAGGCAATTATGGAGTTATTAGGAGAGGTAAACTGGGAAGATAGTTTTGGAAATAAAACTGCACAGGAGATGTGGGATATTTTTAAGGTTGTAGTAAAGGGTATAGTGATGCAGTGTATCCCTTACAAAGATATAAGGCAGAGAAACAGGAAGCCATTATGGTGGACTCATGAGATAGGTAGACAGATCAGAGAGAAGAAGAGGGCATATAGAGAGTTGCAGAAAAGTGGGGAAGATGTAGATTTGATTAGGTACAGACAGGTCAGGGATGATTTGAGTAAGGTGATAAAAAAAGTAAAAGGCAGGCAGAGATAAAACTAGCTAGAGCTGGGAGTAAAGATCCCAAAAAATTATACAGTAAAACCTCAGCTCACGACCATAATTCTTTCCTAAATCCTGTTCGTCACCCGATTTGTTCGTCCCCCTGAAACAATTTTTCCCATAAGAATGTATTGAAATACCATTAATCCGTTCCAGACCCCCCAAAAAATCATACTTTTGTCCATAAAACCCATTCAAAATAGACCTTAAATGTATGCATGACATGAACAAAATAATTATAGAAAGCCTAAATTGTTTTACTTACCTAAATGCTATCAAAATAATAATAAAATGAATAAAAAAGAAAAGGTTATTAATTACTTGAGAGACTGGACGTTGATGGCATGATGGAATGGAGGAGAGGAGGATGGGAAGAAGACAGACAAGATCTGAGAAGACAGCCATGAGAGAGGACTTTGGATGTGCGCAGCGTGCCAGAGCTACACAACAGCTGTGTAGCGTCACAAGTCAGTGCCGCTATGTGGGGCCCCGTTATAGTGAACATTGGCGTGGGAAACATGGAAAGATTGCCAGTCTTCGTCTCTGCCTTGGAAGACCCTTGCCTGCTGGGGATTGACTTCCTCACGCATGTAGGAGCAAGTTTGGACTTCCAAGAAGGGAAGTTAAAGGCACGTGGCCATGAAGTTCCTTTGATCCTCGGAGGTGATGCTCAGTGTGAGAGGAGTGGGCAGTAGGGCGGTGTTCCTTGCCAGGCGAGCGAGGAAACAGCTGCGATGGATGTGCGTGCCACAATCTGCAGTACCTAGACATGGCCAGGATGATGATGACAGCAACGCTGAGTCACCAGAGCAGCGAGGATAACGCTGAGGAAGCTACAGTAGAACGCGCCGGTAACATCACCATGCCCAGAAAAAACAGGAGAAAATTGTGGTGGCATGGAGATTATGTTATGTAATATTTTTCGTATGTTCCTGTTTCTATTTTCTTTTGTGCTTATATTTCGTTTTGTTGTTGTGTGATAGCCGGATTAGCTATCACACAAATGGCTTTCTGGCAGGCGAGCCGTTTAACCGCGTTTGTCCCCCCCTGGGTCGATATATTGATTCGTCCTTAGAGATGTTCATCAAGCAAGGTTTTACTGTATAGTTATTACAAGGTCAGTGATAAAAGAAATAAGGATAGGATTGGACCACTCAGAAAAGATGGTGTAGTAGTGGATCAAAATGAAAACATAGTAGAATTATTGAATGAACAATTTTCTTCAGTATTTACTAGGGAAAGAATAGGAAATCCTGTTACAAACAGTGCGACGAGTAGTTTAAGAGCTTTAGAAAATATTGATATAAAACCAGGAATTATTAGGAAATTTATTCTTGAACTAAACGATAGGAAAGCTAGTGGTCCTGATGAGCTACATGCCAGAGTACTTAGGGAGGGTGTAGACAGTATTTCTGAAGCACTTAAGTTAATCTTTGAAAGATCACTTAGGTTTGCTGAGATACCTCAGGACTGGAAGTTAGCTAATGTTACACCAATATTTAAAGAAGGTAGAAAGGATGATGCGAAAAATTATAGACCGATCAGTTTAACTAGTATAGTATGTAAGATACTAGAGAAAATCATTAAGGGTAGTATTTGGGAGCATTTAAATGAGAATAGATTAATTAGAGATACCCAACATGGCTTTAGATCAGGGAGGTCCTGTCTTACAAATTTGCTCGATATCTTAGAATATATTACCAAGGAGTTAGATGATGGAAATAGCATAGATGTTATATATCTAGATTTTAGCAAGGCATTTGATAAGGTACCGCATAGGAGGCTAGTGTACAAATTGAGACTACATGGGATAGGGGTAGGTTAGTTGATTGGATTAGTGAATGGCTTTCTGATAGGAAACAGAGAGTAGTATTAAATGGGGCAATGTCTGAGTGGAAGGAAGTGGTTAGTGGGGTACCCCAAGGATCAGTGCTAGGACCTCTTCTTTTCTTGGTGTACATTAACGATTTAGATATAGGAATTAGTAGCAAATTATCAAAGTTTGCAGAAGATACTAAGATAGCATGTGCAGTACGGGGTGAAAAGGACAATTACAGAATACAACGAGACCTGGACAGGCTGATAGCATGGGCAGACAGGTGGCAGATGGAGTTTAATTCTAAAAAGTGTCAGGTTATGCATTTAGGTAAAGACAACACAAACTTTAGCTATGAGATGGAGGGATGTTGGCTAGAGGCAGTAGAGGAGGGAAAGGATTTATGAGTACATAGTGATAGACAAGACTATGAAATTTTCAAAGCAATGTTTAGAAGCAAGAAATAGGGCAAATAGGATCCTGGGTTTTATAAAATAGCAATGTTAGTTATAAAAGTAAGGAAGTGGTGCGTAGCTTATATAATTCCTATGTTAGGCCCCATTTAGAGTATTGCATACAGGCCTTTTCTGAGTGTGTGGTTTATAGGCTGAAGAGCGAGAATTTAGTTCTTTTTCTTGAACACCGAGAATTGCAAGAGGAAATGAGAAAGCTAAGTGAGGGGAAAAGTGCGAACGAAGTTCTCATCTTTGAGTTGAAGGAGGAGGTTAAGAGGCTTGGGGAGACAGTGGAAAAAATTAGGCAGGAGATCAGTGTTAGGCTGAAGGTTGGACCTTCTGAGGGTGACAGGGTGGCTTGGCCCTCTGTCGGGAAGAGGGAGCAGGCGAGCCAGGCTGGGAAAGATAGTAGTCAGGATGGGCAGAGATGGCAGGTTGCGAGGGGAAAGAAAGCGGAGGCAGTTAGGGAGGATAGGACTAAATCTGTTGAGTGTGAAAATAGGTTCGGTTTGTTGGAGGGGGAGGAGGAGAGTGAGAGTGGAATGAATGAGGTGGTTGTGGTGAGTGAAAGGAGAGAGAAAGGGGTAGAGGAGAGGAGGAGGAAGGTTGTGCCTAGCACACCTCAGGTGTGTGTGGTGGGTGACTCTCAGGTTCGGTACTTAGATAGCACTTTCTGTGGGAAAGACAGGGATAGGAGGACGAACGTGTGTATGCCTGGTGCATACACACGTGTTAATGGGCCAAATATTTAGAATTAGTATATAATGTATTGTGTACTTGTAAGTGTTTCTTTAAGTACTGATGACAAGGTCGCTGTGCGACTGATACCGGATAACCTAGATGGGCCCTGGTGGCCCTTTGTTATCCTATTATTTATATTATGTTATGTTATGTTAGTAGTATCGGTATCGGTAGTAGTATCGGTATCGGCCCAATTAGGTGGTATCGGTATCGGAATAGGCCAAAATTTTGGTATCAGTACATCTCTAGATAGAATGATAACACATCAGATACCTGCTTCTCTAGAAAATGTGAGGGTTGGGAAGGTGCCATCAGCAGTGTCATGACAATCTGTTGTTTCACTGCTGAACTGGACACTACCTGAGTCATTATTAGTGTGTTGAAGTGAGATAATGATAGTGAAGTATTTATTGTTTGTCTGGTACAGCTTTCTACCTCTGTCTCAACATAATTTTTTGTAACAGTGTTATTATGAGAGCTATGTCATGTAAAGTTGTGATGATGAAGGCAGTAAGAAAAGAAAAAAAGTGTTTGAAAAAATCATAACAATCGTATGATATAGAGATGGTGGAGAAGCCTGGCAGTGAGGCATGGTCTTGGAGAGGGAGATAACACACATGACGGAGGGAAGAGGGGAGGCCACAATTGAAAGTCCAGCTGTCTCCCAATGTTACATTTGTTTGTTTGCTTCTAGTTGTCTTCTCTTGTTGATGTTTTTCATTTTTAATCTTGTCAACTTATATCTTTCAGGCAAAAGAGAGCTAAATGACACACCTCCCTACTTGACTCCTGGCCACGTACTGTGTAGGGCGTGAGTCAGGCTATGACACAGTCAAACAAGACATTTAAAATTGGCTTCCTGACGGAAAGGTTATTTAATTATCAAAAAATAAACTCGTAAACGACAGAGCAGAGCAGCTCATCTTAGCCATTTGATACTTGGAAGTTCTGCCTTGGAGCGTCTTACAGAGAAATGTAAACAAACAACTGAACCACTTTTCGCTGCTAGGCTGGAGCATATATATATATATATATATATATATATATATATATATATATATATATATATATATATATATATATATATATATATATATATATATATATATATATATATATATATATACAGGCAACCCCCTTTAACGAAGGTTCACACAACGAAATTTCGCTATAACGAAGGTTTAATTTTACTACTATCTGCTCGTTTAACGAACACCAAACTCGCTTTAACGAAGTTTTATCCTGGTAATTTTTTTCCAAATTTGAAAGCCCCACTGTATCATGCAAGCTAACAGGCTTTTGAATACATCAGGAGCTGCTGGTACTAAGGCCTGCCTCAGGAGAAATCCTGAGACACCTGTAGAATAAAGATCAAGATCAAGCCTCTCGTGGACAACACAGGCTATGCCGATACAAAGGCCTGACTCAGAAGAAATTCTGTGTCACCTGTAGCATCAAGATCAAGATCAAGATCACACGCACCACTCACTGCCCAGTCAAAACATAACAGCGTCACCAGCAGCTCATCTTCCTTAGTTCAACTTACCACCAAAACACCCTGCAATGTGGCCTAACGTTCCTAAGAAGACCAGGAAGTGTCTTACTCTCGAAGTGAAGCTGGGTATTATTCACAGACAAGAGAAAGGCCAGAAAACTAATAACATTGTTTCCCACCATGGCTTGACTCCATCTACTGTCTACTATTTTCAAGTCAAGAAACTCTATTAAGAAGGCTAGTGAGAACTCATCTTCCTTGCAAGCTAAAAGAACCACCAGAACTCGTGACTCTACAATGGATAAAATGGAAAGCCTTGTGGAAATATGGTACATAAGTTTTGTATGTAGTACCATGATGCGCACTTTGTTTACATTCCACAGGTTGCCGGTTAGTGTATTTCCCGTTTCATTCTCCCTCCCTTCATAAAGTTAATATCATCAACATTATAAAGTTACGTACATACATACATTAGTGTACATTATAATGACTTAAACTAAACTACCTAAATGTTTAACTTCATAATTTTTACTTTCATTAAACCTTTTACTGTACTATGATGCACTCACTTTGCTTACTCTCAATGGAAGTTCAAATCAGGGGTTAAACTTGTTATTATCGGTTCGCTTAACGAAGTTTCGCTTAACGAAGTGTATTTTAGGAACGTAACCCCTTCGTTAAACGGGGGTTGCCTATATATATATATATATATATATATATATATATATATATATATATATATATATATATACTGTCATACCTAGCCCAACACAACAGTTAGGTTTCTGAGCTCTTCGTGCACGGCGAGACTGAAAAAAACAATAAATGAGGTACCAAACACACATTTGATTTAACTACAGTACTAGTCCCTTATTTAGTTTATTTGCTGACAGATGCTTCCATATGGTGTAAGGTCTTGTAGTAGGGATATTCAAAGATTTTTCTCCCAATAGATTATCATTTGTTTTCCCAGGTTACAAGAGACGTAGGTGGGAGACGGAGGTGGTGAGGTAGCGAGCGCCCAAGCTTGGCTCCCGCTATCCTCACGCACTCCTCCCTCCACACCTTGCATAGACTTCCTGGCGACTAATAATAACAAGTCCTAAGCACTTAACAATAGTCACAATACAAGGCTTAAACACTAAACAAATACCTTAACTACACCTCCCCCAGATACTAACATGTATCTCAATCTTTTAACATAATACAAATGTACAGTCTCATTCACAGCAGAATCGAATGACGGGCCGTCTTTCCCTTCCAGATCTTCTCAGCAGCTCTCTCTCCGTGTCTTCCTCCCTTCCTTGATTGGGTTCAGCAGGGTGACGTAGTCCAACGAACCACTCCTCGGTTTCTTCTTCCTTTTCAATTTGTTTGTGTCCCCCCTCCGTTTTCATCTTGGGGCGAAGATCGCGCACGTGCCTCGGGACTCCATTAACTTCCACTGCTTGTTCTGAAAGTATACCCGTAACCCTTCCCGTGCCGTACTTGGTGTCGCATCGTGCGTGTGGAGTGGAGGCTTCACCCACACGTTGTCGTCCACACTGTAGCGAGAGTGGGTCTCCTGTTCGGTGAGAACAGCTGAAGAGTCGACATTCTTGACACGTACTTCGTAGCGATACAACATGGCAGCGGGA
The DNA here is from genome assembly GCF_017591435.1 of Portunus trituberculatus. NCBI lineage: Eukaryota > Metazoa > Arthropoda > Malacostraca > Decapoda > Portunidae > Portunus > Portunus trituberculatus. The sequence goes on from NW_025541687.1 coordinate 71,197, forward strand.
GTTGAGCACGGCAATTCATTCCTTGGCGAAGTGTTGTACCGATACACCGCCTCAACGATGGAGCACTTTTTCCTGGTCGTGATGGTCTTGACTGTGCGATGGCAGCGTTCAACATCATTGCTGGATGCCACATACGCGCATCTGAAGCGTAAACTGATTCCCCACTTGTCTGCAAAGCTTCTGAAACATCTACTGCAGAATGCTGTATCATTGTCCAGGAGAATTTCACGAGGGGTGCTGCGCTTGTAAAATACTGATTCCAGCTGTTGCACCACACAGGCTGCAGTTTGTAGTCGTAGCTGGCGCCATATTGAGAAGTGCGAAGGTCCGTGATCCACCAGGGTCAAGTACGGGCGAGTGGCATAATGGGTAATGTCAATGCCAATTTGCTGCCATGTTTCCTCCACCTCCAGTACACCAGCCTGCCACTTCTTGGGAGCAGGGTCGATGGATCAACATGCCTGGCAACTTGACACTACTTGTTGAACTTGGCATCTCACGATGGTTGGGTCGATGCGTCTGACGAAATACCCGGGTGACCACAGTCGTGATGTACTCTGATGATGTTATGATGCTGCTCCTCCACACACACTCCTGTCCTTCAGGATGCACCTCCATTTCATCCAGGGTACTCAGCCACTTATGAGGGACCCTGGTCAGCACGTCCGCCTTGTTTATTGAAAAATTCACTCAATGCACAGTTTTGCGTCGTCAGTTTCGTCATCCCATGCCTTCGTCAGAGAAGTAACTCTTCTCTTGATGAAAGACGCTGCGGGCCGCAGCCACCCGCATACAGGCAAATGGCCGACCAGCTGTCCGCACCATGAGAACAGCTTCCTCCTTGTCAACAACACAGGTGCTTCCTTGATGATCTTATCTCTCTACCACTGTAAAACATTTGTCCCTCCTACCCGCAGTCCCAGAACACGTGCTCCTTTCCCTACGTGCTGGGCAGGGTTACATTCCAGACCAAACTGGCATAGGTGATTGACTACCACATCAGAAGTCACGAGGTCCTCATTAACCAGAATGTTGTCCACGTAAGGTGAAGTAGCTTCCTTAATGATGTTGTCCTGCTTTAACACTTTTGAGATGACTGTCTTCATTACCATGGGGACGATACTAAGGCCAAATCCCAGCCTTGTCAGGCAATACCGTTGTCCTCTTAAAGACGACAGTCTGGTAGGGCCACAGATAACGGTGCACACGTACTTGCATATAAGCCTTTCTCAAGACGAGTAAAGCAATGTTACGTCCCATACGACGCCACTCACGCAGCTTACTAGCACACACATCTGCGTCGGCTGTGTGTGTTTCCACGTGAGTGTTCAATTCTCTATAATCCAGCACTGGCCGCACCTTTCTCTTGTTCTTCTGAATGACGGCCATCAAGGGAATTAGTCCTTTGGGCTTCCTGAATTCTTTTTCATCGTAAGGAAGCAGCCATCCTTCGTTGACCCATTCTTCTAGTTTGGACTCGTATTCCCCTCGTGCCGTCACGGGAACGTGATACTCACTGCAGGCTCCTTGCCTGCAGCCCACCTCCACTTCACAGTCCATGCTTTAGCACTGTCCTCATAGCTAATGGTGTAGTCTTTTTCCACAACTTCAATTTTCAGCGGCAGCGTTGGCCCATCACTAACAGTCGCCCCACACACGCTTCGCTGGCCTAATTGTACATCATGGGAGGACTTAACTGTCACAGCCCCCACAGCTGCGATACCATTCATGCCCAGAATGACGTTAAAGTTCAAAGGTCTAAACTTTACCACCAACACATCAATGTCCACCGAGACTCCATCTCGAGTCAACACGCTCACTTGTCCCACACCGACACACTGCTGACGTTCCCCGCTGATAGTCAGTAAGTCTACTTTCTTCTCACTCCACCTCGAACAACACGACACATGAACTATGCTCATCGAACATCCAGTGTCGATCAGCACAGTCCTCTTGATGCCATCAACAGTCAGATGTGTCACAGGCAACGCCGCATTCACAGCACTTGAGAGGGAGCCGGCGCTGACACCCCCTCTCTCACGCAGTTTCCCGGGCAGGAAGCAGCAATGTGTCCCACCTCTTTGCATTGAAGGCAGGTGATCTGGCCGCTGCGATCGCCTCTCCGTCGTGGTCCCTGCATCAAACAGTCCCGGGCCAGGTGGTTCGGCATACCACAGTTGTAACACGTGAAATCTTGTTTCTTTGTTGGTAGACTATCACGACTGCAGGTCGCGCCCCACTTCATAGACTATCACGACTGCAGGTCGCGCCCCACTTCAGCCGTGCTGCCGCCGCAGTGCTGCTTTCCTTCCTCAGCAGTATTCGTGCGCGCTCAAGGACGACTTGTTCAAGCTTCATGGTTTCAAGGCGAGTTCCCACCCGAAGCAGGTGGCGGACAGTGTATGGTAGACCAGCAACGAATGCCCAGGAGAGAGCGGTGTCGCTCACGTCCCCCAAAATGGGACGATAGACGGCGTATGTCAGTAAGGTAAACATCAACTACCTCGTCGCTCTTCAGTCGTCGAGCCATGAACAACTTGTATGCCGCGAACTGGTCCACAGCAAAGGCAGAATACAGGGCACCCTTCACCTTCTTGATGTCTTTCTTCTCGCTGTCACTCAGTTGCTGGTACACCGTGAATGCACCACTGGTGAGACACGGGCACAACAGGAGTAAAATCTTCGACGTTCCTTAGGCGACATACTAGCTCAACTTTCTCAAACCACTCGGCTACAGGCTGCGAGGTCCCGTCGAATTCTGGAATAATTCTCACGTCGAAGGCGTCCGCCATTGTCAAAAGCCTAGATACCTTGTAGTAGGGATATTCAAAGATTCTTTTCTCAACAGATCTTCATTTACTTTCCCAGGTTACAAGAGACGTAGGTGGGAGACGGAGGTGGTGAGGTAGCAAGCGCCCAAGCCTGACTCCCACTATCCTTACCCGCTCCTCCCTCCACACCTTGCATAGACCCTCCTGGCGACTAATAATAACAAGCCGTAAGCACTTACCAATAGTCACAATACAATGCTTAAACACTAAACATACTCTAACTACAGGTCTCCTTGTAGGGCACAAGAAGCTCCTCAACACCCCTCTTGAACTTAATGCTCCTCTCCAGGATGGGATCTGTTTCAGTGAAGAGGAATGTTGCATCTTCCATGACTTTCAGCAAATTTCAAAGAGTCTTGATGGTGAAGACAGGCTTGGTCTCTTCATCATCATGAAGATCCTCATCATCAGCACCTCCTTTTGCCTCTTCTTCCTCCAGCTGCAGCAACTCTTCAAGTGAAGGCTCAGCATCATGTGGTGGTGGCATAGTGGATAAGGTGGTGAGCATGGGATCGGGCAGACGTCCATGCGTAGGTTCGAATCCCACCACGTACAGCCTTAAAACGCTTTGCCATTTGTTGAGTGGTTTAAAGTTACCTACATATCACCATGATATCCAGGTTCTAGGTGGTTACACTCAAGATGAGCTTGGGCCCTAATATGGGTACCACTATAAATAAATTGCCTGCGCCACTAATGGGCGGAAACTGAACAGTGCTTCCCATACACTCTTCAAGTGTGCCTACAGGTGCTATAGGCCTTACCGTATAAAAAAAAAAAAAAAAAAAACCATCCACATCTTCCTCAGTCATGTCATCAAAGCCTTCTTCCCCAACTGTGTGGGCCAGACTGATGATGTCCTGGACCTGTGAATGCACTGTAGTGAAGCCTCTGAAGTCATGCACACATTCAGGCCAGAGTGCATTCCAGCAGGCATTGATGGTGGATGGTTGGACTTCATCCCATGCTTGCTTGATGAGAGTGAGGGCATTGTGGATGTTGTACTGCTTCCAGAAGTCCATGAGAGTCATGCTGCTGTCTGTATCCATTTTCTTGAGGGCTTCCCTGTAGACAGCCCTTTGATAATTACACTTGAATGTCTTAATGACTCCCATGTCCATCGGTTGAAGCAGTGATGTTGTCTTGGGGGGAAGGTAGGATACACAGATATTTGGGTGGTCCAGGTTCAGTGACTGTGCAGTGTGTCCACCAGCATTGTCCACCAGCAACACAGCCTTGAAAGCCAGGTTTTTCCCAGCAAGATACAACTGCACCTGAGGGACGAAGTCGTGGTGGAACCACTCCTCGAATATCTTAGCTGTCACCCAGGCTTTCTTGTTGGACTTCCAGACGACTGGAAGGAACCGCTTGTTCAGTTCCTTCAGAGCCCGTGGGTTGGCAGCACGACAAACAAGGAGTGGCTTGATCTTGCAGTCTCCTGCAGCATTCCTCACAAACAGCAGTGTCAGTCTGTCCTTGAATGCCTTAAATCCTGGCAGCTTCTTGACTTCCTTGTGGATGTAGGTTCGATTCCTTATCTTCTTGTAGAAGAGGCCAGTTTCGTCTGCATTGAACACCTGCTCATGACTGTAGTTTCCCCCCGGCAATCAAGGACTTGAAGACTGGCACGTATGCTTGGACTGCGTCGGTGTCGGCGGACCCGCTTTCACCTGTAAAAGCAAAAGGCATGAGTGCACTGTTCCTCTTCATTACTGGAATATGTAGTTCTATAGTAATAAAATCCTGTACATTGTTAATTAGTATTTTTTTTTTTTTATTTTTTTTTTTTTTATTTTTTTTAGTATTAATTAGTATTAATATTGATTTATTGTTTAGTATTAATTACTATTGATATTGATATTGTCTATGCTAATGTAAAAAAATGACTACATTCAATAAATTAATTAACTTATTGGTTAAGCATCTTCTTCATTTTCTCAATCAAAGGATCACGATGGCTAACAGCAGCCACCTTGCATGAGATGTCAGCAGACATCTGCACACACTGCCTGATTTTGTCCTGCGACTTGTAAATCGTGCAGACAGACGCCTCGTGCAACGCAAACTTCTTGGCAGCTTCGGTCCACCCCAGGCCTCCATCAACACTCAATCACCTCCATCAACAGTGCTAGGCTCAGCACCTTCCTCTTCTTGGCAGCAGAAGGGGTAGATGGGGTAGGATGTTTGGGGGCCATGGCTAAGATGAAATCAAGAGAGCGCAAGGGAACCACGTCTGCACACAATAACAGCATGACAAGGAGAGAGTGAGTGGCGCGAGGCAGCATGCTACCACCAGGTCCGGGGCAAGTCCAAGACGCTTGGGAGGGGAGGTCATGTGCATCCACCAGGACCAGTGGGAGATTCAAATGGAGACCAAATTGTGCAATCACGAGTCAAAGTCGTGCTCGGCGAAATATGGTATATTTTACCGATTCGTGTATACGCGAGATTCGTGTTCGGCGAGTTCGTTTTCGTCGAGGTATGACAGTAAATATATACATATATACACTAAAGTCCCGGGTTACGTCGGTCTCGAGTTACGTCAAACTCGTAGTTACGTCAGTCCACTATAAGGCAATTTAAGATTAAAAAAATTGAAAATTTATAAATCGTAAAGCGCAGTATTTATTGTTATTGTTGGTGGTTACCCGTCACACCGCCCACCTCACGCTTGAATATTCCAATAGCGCCCTGCCTCAGTTCCACCACACCATTGCCCATGGCAAGAGTGTTATCTTACTTCTGCATTTACTGACTCAAGTTCTTTGTATCTTGCTCAATGGCACCAAAGAGAAAACTCCTTAGTGACAGCAGTGATGCTAAGAAAAGGAAAACCATTACGCTACAAGAAAAAGAGGACGTGAGGGAGTGAAGAAGAAAATGGAAAACCCGTTACCATGACAACGGGGAGGTTGACGACCTTGAGGGTTCGCGCATCCATCACAACAATAACAATTCCGGAGCCTTTGCCTGGGCCACACGACACTCGCAGCTCACTTGCACCGTCTGCGCCTATCTGCTGATCCCTATTGCCCTTTCCTATTGCATTTCCTGCCCCGCTGCCCACGCTTCTACTCCCACCGCACTGCACTACGCTCCCAGCTGTCTGCCTTGGGTGTCACAACATTCCACCTGCCCACCCTCCTGGCGGCCTCAGGGCCACCCCTCTCGGCAACCTGCAGTCCTTCTCGTTCGTGGCCCTAATCAACAACAAAAACAAACTTGTGTTTCATATTCCTATATAGTTGTAAATAATATAACAATATAACCTTTAACTTACCTAAATGACCATAAACAATGATTGGTTGAAAACTCGATAATATGCTTTGAAATGTACGGAAACTCGAGTTACGTACAAAATCGACTTACGTCATGTTTCAGGAACATAACTCTGACGTAAACCGAGACCTTACTATATATATATATATATATATATATATATATATATATATATATATATATATATATATATATATATACACACACACACAAATATATTTATATCTACTTATGAACATGCTATTAGTTGAGATTATAGCATCATTCCAATTAGCAAGAAAGTAAATTTTACTACAAAAGTTTTGGTTAGAAACCATAGATCTTAATTTGGCTGAAAATTGACATAGAGGAAAGCGGTGTTTTCCGTCTGGCTCAAGACGACGGAACAGTAAAAAACCAACAAAAATCGTTGAAGACGACGGAAAAAGTGTTATTGTGACGCCGCCTTAAGTGCTGCTGCCTAGCTGGATCGAGGGATCGCTCGCGCGGTAGGTTTGAATATGTTTGGGGGCAGCTCCAGATAGTAGCGAATTCTGGATAGTGGCGATCCAGATATGCGGGCGATTACTGTAAATATATATATATACAGTAAAGTCCCGGGTTACGTCGGTCTCGAGTTACGTCAAACTCGTAGTTACGTCAGTCCACTACAAGGCAATTTAAGATTAAAAAAATTGAACATTTATAAATCGTAAAGTGTGGGATTTATTGTTATTGTTGGTGGTTGCCCGCCACACTGCCCGCCTCACGCTTGAATACAATAACACCCTGCCTCAGTTCCACCACACCGTCGCCCCTGGCAAGAGTGTTATCCTACTTCTGCGTTTACTGACTCAAGTTCTTAGTATCTTGCTCAATGGCACCAAAGAGAAAACTTCTTAGTGACAGCAGTGATGCTAAGAAAAGGAAAACCATTACGCTACAAAAAAAAGAGGACATAATTAAAAGATATGAAAAGGGAGGCAGCAGCTGTGTGTGAGAGAGGGAAGAAGAAAATGGGGACCCCGTTACCATGACAACGGGGAGGTTGACGACCTTGAGGGCTTGCACACCCATCACAACAATAACAACTCCGGAGCCTTCGCCTGGGCCACACAACACTCGCAGCTGACTTGCACCGTCTGCGCCTGTCTGCTGATCCCTATTGCCCTTTCCTATTGCATTTCCTGCCCTGCTACCCACGCTTCTACTTCCACCGCACTGCACTATGCTCCCAGCTGTCCACCCTGGGCGTCACAACATTCGACCTGCCCACCCTTCTGGCGGACTCAGGCGTCCTCCCCTCTCTGCAACCTGCAGTCCTTTGCGTTCGTTGCTCTAATCAACAACAAAAACAAGCTTGTGTTTCATATTCCTACATAGTTGTAAATAATATAACAATATAACCTTTAACTTACCTGAATGACCATAAACAATGATTGGTTGAAAACTCCATAATATGCTTTGAAATGTACGGAAACTCGAGTTGCGTACAAAATCGACTTACGTCATGTTTCAGGAACGTAACTCTGACGTAAACCGAGACCTTACTGTATATATATATATATATATATATATATATATATATATATATATATATATATATATATATATATATATATATATATATATATATATATATATATATATATATATATATATATATATATATATATATATATATATATATATATATATATATATATATATATATATATATATATATATATATATATATATATATATATATATATATATATATATATATATATATATATATATATATATATATATATACATACATATATATATATGTATATATATATACACAGTCATACCTCGCTCAACATGACAGTTACATTTCTGAGCTCATCGTGCCCGGCGAGATTCGTGTTGGGCAAATAATAGGCCCTATTGGAAAATACGGGATTACGTTCCCAGATCCTCCCAATAAACTTTTTTTTTACCAAGAAGACAAAAAACAAACAAATGAAGTACATAACACGCATTTTATTTAACTACAGTACTAATACAGTAATACTCCACTTAACGAACAGAATACGGGGTGTCAAAGCTGTTCGTAGAGCGGAAATTCGTTAAGCGGACGTAATTTTCCCATAGGAAATAATGGAAATAGGGGGATGTGTTCTGGGCTGATCCCCAGCATACCACATGGGCAAAAAAACAAAATGTTTATATATATATATATATATATATATATATATATATATATATATATATATATATATATATATATACTTACAAGCCTTGCCCCCAAGAAAGGATTGTTTTGTAATGCATAAAGTGAAATCTTACATGGAATACAAAAAAATAAAGCAAAGATGATGAGATCGGCCACAGACGGCGGAGACTGTGGCGACTTGGCTGCTTCTTCTTCTTCTTGTGACCTTTTTAGCTTGGCATGTTTTCTTTCACCACGATATTACATTTGTTTCCATTCCTCTATTGCCTCCTATAATGGATATCATATCTTAGTATTCATATATGCTCATGCCATGAGGATAACCTGGACTCTGTGGCAGTGAGTGATAGTGAATTACTAATGAAATACCGCGGTATTTCATTAGTAATTCACTATCACTCAGTGCCATGGAGTCCAGGTTATCCTCATGGCATGAGCGTATATGAATACTGATATGATATCCATATAGCAGGCAATAGAGGAGTGCTATAAACATCATGATGAAAGTAACACGCAAGCTACAAGGATCACAAGAAAGAAGCGGCGGTGGCGCGAGTCTCCGGCGTCTGTGGCTCATCTCATATCTGCTTTATTTTTTGGTATTCCATGTAATTCACTATCATAAAACAATCCTTTCTTGTCAGCTATAAAAGCTAATAAAAATGTTGTTTTATGAAAATATATGCATATATAAGACAGTAACACAGGACCAGCGGGAGATTCAAATGGGGACCAAATCGTGCTATCGCGAGTTAAAGTCGTGCTCAGCGAAATATGGTATATTTTACCGATTCGTGTATACGTGAGATTCATGCTCGGCGAATTGGTGTTCGGTGAGGTATTACTGTATATATAAACATATACATATATACTGTATTTTACGGCTTACAAGACGCACTTTTTTTCCTAAAAAATACCCTGAAAAATACTAGTGCGTCTTCCAAGACGAATGTTGTATTGTAAGGCAACACCCAACCTCAAGTGAGCATGGACACTTGACCGATAGCGACCTGGATTTGTATGTTGAGTCATTACATTATGATGTTAGCCTAAGAATAATTCAGCCTTTTATATTATGTAAAACCAGTACAGTAATACTCCGCTTAACGAACATTCGTTTAACAAACTTCCGGTTTAACGTACTATATAAAGTTAGACCCAAAATCCACACAACGTGCAATCACATCCGTTTTAGCGAATTTTTTGGGTTTGAATTTGCCGGGTGAGGGACCGAGCGTGGTAGTTTCGCTGTGATTGGCTGGCTTCCCGCCTCTGTCTCTAGCGCTCCTGGAGCTGGATACAATATTCTTTAACAACGTCAGAGCAACCTCTTGCAGCGAAATGGCATCCATGAACGCTTGGAGGGACGGTGACAAGGTTGCTTTCAGGTTACTCTGAGGTTGCTGGAAACACCACCTCTGCAAGTAGTGTTACTGTCTTATATATGCATTTATGTTCACAAAACAAAATTTCTATTAGCTTTTTACAAACCTTGCCCCAAGAAAGGATTGTTCTGTAATGCATAAGTGAAATCTTACATAGAATACCAAAAAACAAAGCAGAGATGAGATGAGTCACAGACGAAGCGGGAGACACGCAGCCACTCGGCCGCTTCTTCTTCTTCTTGTGACCCTTTTGCTTGTGTGTTACTTTCATCATGATGTTTATGTTTTCACTCCTCTTTTGCCTGCTATAATGGATATCATATCTTAGTATTCATATATGCTCATGCCACGAGGATAACCTCGACTTCGTGGCACTGAGTGACAGTGAATTAGTCGAGGTTATCCTCATGGCATGAGCGTATATGAATACTAAGATATGATATCCATTATAGCAGGCAATAGAGGAGTGGAAACAAATATCATGGGAAAGACAACACGCAGGCTAAAAGGGTCACAAGAAAAGAAAAGCAGCAAGAAGTCTCCCGCTTCGCCTGTGGCTCGTCTCATCTCTGCTTTATTTTTCGGTATTCCATGTAAGATTTCACCTTATGCATTACAAAACAATCCTTTTTTGGGGCAAGGTTTGTAAAAATCTAATAGAAATGTTGTTTTGTGAACATAAATGCGAGAATGAGAGAATTTGTACGTAGCTCCTCTAACTTCCAATGACTCATATGACTTCATAAAAGTAGTGGTAAACTGGTGGCCCAATATGCTGCCAAACGTATATATATATTTTTTCTTTCAACCCTTGTGGTATGTTGGGGACCAGGCCAGAACACATCCCTATTTCCATTATTTCCTATGGGAAAATTACGTCCGCTTAACGAATTTTCGCTCTACGAACAGCTTTGACACCCCCTCTCCTGTTCGTTAAGCGGAGTATTACTGTGCTTAGGTGTTAAAAGTATTTTCAATACATAATCCTTCCTGCAGCATACTTGGCATGTGGAGAAAATGGGCCGCTTCCTCGTCTCATAGCAACACGCACATGCACACGAACTCACACACATGCCAGGTGCCTTTATACCATTATTAATAGAACATCCAAATGGCTTACTCATTTAAGCAAGAGTCAAAACTCCACTTGTGAATTGTAATCACGTTGATAAAGCCTATGAAGCACAATTGCAAAATAATATAAATACGAACTGCAGCACTGACGTGTTCGGTTTTGGCGATCGGACAAGTGATTCCATAATGTAAACAAAATGTCCAAAACTTGACATCGCCTGCCACTAAAAGAAGAAGAAGAGACTGTTTGATTGTGTATACGTATTTACCTATGGTGTTTTTATTTACATAGTTTTCAGTTTGTGGTGAGTGCTCCAGCAAATTTGTAATGAGTGCTGAAACAATAGCATCTTGCAGACTCCTTGCTTCTGATGGTTTTGTGTTCAGTAGTCGGGTATATGGTGAATGTGTTCTTCTATGAGAATGACTTTTTTTTCTTAGTAATTTCTTTTGAATATTAGGGTGCGTCTTCCAAGATGCAGCGTCTTGCAAGCCGTAAAATACGGTATATAGATATATGGAGTGGTATTTCGACATATGATCGCCTAACATACAATTTTTTTGATATACGAAAGATTTCATATAATTTACGCCTTGAAATGCAACAATATTTTTATGATACGATTAGCCATCGGTAGGTGGCGCAGCAATCGCTCGGTTACCCGGCTAACCCGAACATTCAACCTGCGTTGTGTATCGTTGTTCATCCTTTGTATTTACCTATTTGTATTTACCTATTTGTGTATTACAGGGCCCAAGCTAAGCTCTCTGTGTCCTGTCTCTTTGTCCATTCTTGTCATATCTCTCTTTCATCTGATTGACACACACCGCATCAACGACATCACTGCTCAGTTTATTCCACTTATCAATGCTACGATGCGGGAAACTATATTTTCTCACGCCATTTAGACAGATGTCTTTTATTAGCTTTTTTCCATGTCCTCGGAGATGATTACTTGTCAATCTTGTTCACCAATTTATACATAGTTATCATGTCTCCTCTTGTTCTTCTCTCTTCTAATGTGGTCAGCCCCATCTTCCTCAGTCTTTCCTCATAGTCTAACTCCCTGAGTCCTGGTACCATCCTTGTTGCCAGCCTCTGTACCCTTTCTACCTTCTTCACATTTTTCTTCATATGCGGTGACCAGACACAAGCTGCATATTCTAACTGGGGTCTTATTAAGGTACATAATATCTTCTTCATCATTCCTTCATCTAGGTAGTGGAACGCAAGGCCAATATTTTGAAGCATGTTATATGTTTTCCAAAAAATCTTGTTAATGTGTTTCTCCGGTGACAAAGTGTTTTGCACGGTTACTCCTAAGTCTTTCTCCTCATTGGTCTCTTTAATTTTCTCATCACCCAGCCTGTAATCCCAGTTTGGTCTGTATCTACTTCTTCCCATTTTCATAACATGGGTCTTGTCTATATTAAATTCCATCTGCCACTCTTACTCCACTCATATATTTTATCAAGATCTTCCTGTAACTTGTTACAATCTTCCACATTCTTTACTCTCCTCATAATTTTAGTATCGTCTGCAAACATGTTCATGTAACTGTCAATTCCTACTGGCATATCATTAACATAAATCAAAAACATGATGGGACCAAGCACTGACCCTTGTGGAACTCCACTGGTTACCTTCTTCCACTCGGACTTCCTTCCTCTCACCACTGTTCTCATTTCTCTTCCCACTAAGTAATTTTCCATCCATTTTGCTAGTTTATCATTTACTCCTCCAATCATCTTTAGTTTCCACATCAGTCTATTGTGTGGTACTTTATCAAAGGCCTTTCTCAAGTCCAGGTAGATAGCATCCACCCATCCCTCTCTATGTTGTAGTATGTCAGTCACTCTTGAATAAAAACATAATAAATTGGATACACGATCTTCCTTTTCTGAAACCAAACTGCCTTTCACTCAGAATGTTTTCACTTTCTAGATACTCACTCCACTTAGCTTTAATTACTTCTTCACATACCTTGCACAATATACTAGTCAACGATACTGGTCTATAATTTAGCGGTTCCATTCTACTACCATTCTTATATATAGGCACAATGTCAGCTCTTTTCCACTCTTTCGGGACTAATCCTGTTCGTATGGAGGTTTCCACAATATCAAATACAGGGTTCAACAATTGATCCTTACATTCATTTAGCAACCTCCCAGATATGCCATCAGGCCCCATTGATTTATTAATATCCAGATTGCTTATAATTTTCCTTACATCTTCCTTAGTAACCATGATGTCCTGCATTTGCTTTATTTCCGTAGGCCTTCCTCCCATAAAATGCTCCTCCTTTGTAAACACTTTGCAAAAGTTGTCGTTCAAAATTTCAGCTATATCTCCAGCATCCTCATATACTTCTTCCCCGTTTTTACCTTTACTATTGCCTCCCTTATATTTAGTTTTCCATTTATGAATTTGTAAAACATTTTGGGTCACTATCACAGTTTTCCACCACCCTCTGTTCATATTCCTTCTGTGCTGTTCTCCTTACTTCAACATATCTATTCCTTGCTGTTTTGTAAACTTCTCTTGATAATACATCACTGTTTTTCTTAAGTTTCTTCCATGCCTTTTCTTTGTTCTTTTTGCTTCTTCACAATTTCTATTAAACCACTGTTTATTATTTAAAGTCCTCTTTCTGTAATATGGCACAAACTTTTCACAGCAGAGTTATACAAATCCATAAATTTATCGTATTTCAATTGCATATCCCTTTCCTGGTATACCACGGACCAGTCAATTTCATTAAAGAACTCCCTTATATGGTTATAATTTGCCCTAATATAATTTAATTTTCCTCCCTCGTTCCACAATCTTATTCGTGCTTAATTCGTATCCAGCTCAAAGCTTAGGACATCATGATCGCTTCTCCCAAGGGACATTTATGTTCAATTTCCTCTTTTAGAGATGCCCTGGTAAATACCAAATCCAACCTTGCTGCAACATCTTGTCCCCTGCACCTTGTTGGTGATCTCACCCACTGTGTCATCAAGTTATTTGTTGCTACCTTTAACAATTCCTCTGCCCACTCACCACCGTTCACCACTTGTAGTCTTCCCACACTATTTCTTTACAATTAAAGTCTCTGACTATCATCACTCTATCCTTTCTGATGAGTTCTTGCTTCATTCTGTCTAGAGTATTTCTCATCACCATTTGGTACTGTTCATATTCCCAAGCACTGGTTCTGGGTGGTATGTATACTGTTATAATATTAATGTCCCTCTTGCCATCTGTTATAAGCATACTTATCACTTCCTCATTTCTCTTACTATAGTTCACCTCCTTCACTATCAGATCTTCCTTAGTAAGAACCATTATACCACCACCTCCTTTATTTTTTTCTATCATTTCTCCATACTTTGTAGTGTTTTTCAACAAACCAGTCTAGCTTTATTTCGGGCCTTAGCTTTGTTTCCACCACACACATTATGTCCGGTTCGTTATTTCTTAGGAAATCCATACATTCTAGCCTCTTAGACAGAAATCCATCTTTATTCATGTAAGTCACTTGTATTCCATTCCTAGTCTCTTTCTTCCATGTAATGTCTATTCCGCCTGTTTTATCCACCACTTCTTTAGCCTCCCATTTCTCATCCTCCAAAAAAAAACTTGGTCTTTTCCTCCTCTGTTCTTTCATCATTCTTCTCTTTCACTTCAGTTACAAGCTCTTTCATTTTCATTTGCTCATCCTGTGACATATTTCTTCTTATGGAAATTGTTTTGGTTTCCTCAGAGTCCTTAAGTTTCCAAGCCCTCCTCAACAAGGCCTCAGCTGCCACCTGAGACTTTAATTTCAATTTTAATGGTCTATTCTTGCCTTCCTCAAAAGCTCCTAATCTCACACTTTCTTCTACCTCAGCATATAGGTCCTCTTCTTCCACAGAGATCTTATTCAGTAAAGACTTAATCCTGCGTGTATCATTGTTCATCTTTTGTGCATGTATGTGTCTGTGCTCCTCGGCAGTGTGTATTTTTTATGAAATTTTGTAAACTCAAGATGTCGTGATTATGGGTCCCAAAAGTAAAAGTTTGGCGAGAAACACACAAAATAGCCTGTATTCAAATACTGGTTACACTTAGAAACTTAGTAAACGAGTGAGTACAAATGGTTTTCTGCTCACAAGCAACTCTTCCTCTTTGCAATGCAAAAAAAAAACGGAAGTCTCTAATGTCATGGTTACCAAAATATCACAGGTTGAATGAGGTAGTATCATCAGTTTATGTGGCCTTGCGTCCTATCGGGTTTAGCGGCCTTGGCTAGAGCGAGTGAAAACAGGCCCCTTGTATCCTCTCTCTCTCTCTCTCTCTCTCTCTCTCTCTCTCTCTCTCTCTCTCTCTCTCTCTCTCTCTCTCTCTCTCTCTCTCTCTCTCTCTCTCTCTCCTCCTGTCGCCTGTTCTGATACCGCTCTCATTCAAAAGTTGTCTCCCCATAACATTGTGATAGACCTGAGGTATAGAAGTAAAGTAAGGCTCGCGGGAGAGGTAGCGGAATCAGACATAATGACACAGCGGAAATGACACAGTGACATAGAGCATATGTTTACTCCTGCCCACAAGCAACTCTTCCGTTTTGCTTTGCAAAAAAACAGAAGTGTCTAGATGTCATGGTTACCAAAATATCACAGGTTGAAGGAGATAGTAACATCAGTTTACGTGACCTTGCGTCCGATCGAGTTCAGCGGCCTTGGCTAGAGCGCGAGAAAACGGCCTCCCTGTATCCTCTCCTCACTCTCTCTCTCTCTCTCTCTCTCTCTCTCTCTCTCTCTCTCTCTCTCTCTCTCTCCTGTTCTGATACCAATCTCATTCAAAAGTAACATGGCAAGAGACCCAAGATATAGAAGTAAGGTGTGCGAGAGAGGTGGCAGAATCAGACACAGTGAAATCACTGTCGATCGCTCCTTCCATTTATTGTTGGTGACACAGTGACATAGAGCATATGTTTACTCCTGATGAGTGTCGCCAGCTCACAAGTAAAGAAAACGGAAAGAAAATAACCAAAATATAGCCGTAAAAAGCCTAAAAGTCTATCGACGTGCCCCGTGCCTTGCGTGATGAACGTCTATCAATGTGTCTCGAGTTTTGCGGGTTAAGTTGTTATTTTGAGCAATATAGTTAATTTATATCATGCATACAATAATGTATTTTTCTTATATTAAATCTATATTTTGTTGGGTTTTGTTTTTGAGGGGTTGGGGTGTAAATTCATATCACAAGAACGAATTAATTGTATTTCCATTGATATCTGTGGGAAAAATTTATTTGATATACGATATTTTTTATATAGAACGATTGTCACGGGATGAATTAAAATTGTATGTCGAAGTACCACTGTATATATATATATATATATATATATATATATATATATATATATATATATATATATACACACTTAATCCTTAGCTATCGCGCCCAATTGGGGCCGAAATAGCCGCGCCATAGCCGAAAACGCGATAGCCGAATTGATCTTGGCGGGAAGGCGGTTTTGGCCAATGAGTGCTCAGATATTCCATGACGTCATGGCGGGACACGCGATAATATATATATATATATACACACACACACACACACACACACATATATATATATATATATATATATATATATATATATATATATATATATATATATATATATATATATATATATATATATATATATATATATATATATATATATATATATATATATATATATATATATATATATATATATATATATATATATATATATATATATATATATATATATATATATATATATATATATATATATATATATATATATATATATATATATATATATATATATATATATATATATATATATATATATATATATATATATATATATATATATATATATATATATATACACTGCCCCCTTCACTGTGGTCCCCCAGTCTCTTTGTCCACATGTGGCAAGGCATGGGAGGCCAGGGAGAGCACATGCAACACTTTACCTGCATGAGCCACATGGAGGGCGGACACAGAACTTATCCAGGATCCTCCTGTAGGCTGCCAGTGAGAAAACGCTCCTGTCAAAGCGTCTGGGCAGTTTACCATGCCACTTGCCTTACTATGTCCTCATGGTGGGTTGGACAGGCAGTGTGCAACCTCTTCCAGTGGCAACACTCTAAGCTAGTAGACAGTGCAGACTAGACTACACAACTCCAGCAGTATCAGCTTCCCTTAGGAGCTTACATCTTTCTAACTCAGGTGACAAGGTCGGGTTTCTTTGGTCATCCTCCCTGTGTGTTTCATTTGCCAAACTCAGTCCTGAGTGTTATCTTGCCCCTTAAGGCTATCCCAGAGGCAGAGAAGGTCAGAGGTAAAATTTCCAGCAATATATATATATATATATATATATATATATATATATATATATATATATATATATATATATATATATATATATATATATATATATATATATATATATATATATATATATATATATATATATATATATATATATATATATATATATATATATATATATATATATATATATATATATATATACTATTGTCCCTTATATATATATATATATATATATATATATATATATATATATATATATATATATATATATATATATATATATATATATATATATATATATACTGTTGTCCCTTGCTAACTGAGACTAATAAGGCAAAAAGTTGGTCTGACAAACACAAATGTCCAACATACAAATTCTTCCTAGCACCAAAAAGAAAAAGGGGAGGAGTGGCAATTCAACTCGGACTTTCGGGGTGCAGTGGAGGATTTATTAATTCAATTTTTGGGAATTAAAAATCTTGGGATTATGTACTTTCTGAAACCTCACCAGGAAGCTATTTTTAAATGTCTCATTGGGTTGTGTCATACTATGGCATGACTCACACCCTAAAAAATGATGCATCACTTAATGCTTGTGTTTACACAAAAAAATTGTATGAATATTTTTTTCTTGTAATAAGTTTCATCCTTTGGGGTATCTCTTGCACCTGGTGACTCAGTATGAGGCCAGGCATCAAGAGCGGTCATGCGTCATTTATCTCTCAAATTTTTTAGAAGTAACGTCCTTACAGACATAAATTGACATGAATTAGAATCAGAAACTTCAAGAAGAGAAGACAACAAGAAACAAATGTATCATTGCAAGACAGCTGTGGCTGACAGCTGGATCTTGAATCCTCACTTCCTCTCTGTCATGCATGTTATTTTTCCCTCTTGCCTCACCCCATGCCTCACTGCCACACTTCTCCGCTTTGTTTCTATATCATAAGACTGTTTTTTTTTTTCAAACACTGTTTTTTTTCACTACTTATATCATCACAACTATACATCACATAACTCTCGCGATAAAGATAAGATAAAGATACTTTATTTGTCAAATTGTAATACATTAAATTTTGTATACAATATGAAATTCATTTTGGCTTAAGAGTTCCCTGGTAGTTATTTGCACATTAGAAATAAATAAAATCAGTGAAGCAATAAAAAAAAAACATTTAAAAACATTTAAAAATGTTACTTAGGCTGTTCATATGACATGTTAATTTTCTTTCTTATGCATGCAATAATAAGTTATTTCTATCTTTATCACAGACTATTACATACAGATATTATGGCTACTTACACCTGAAAACTATAGTGATGATAGGTGGTTGAAGAGAAAAATGCTATTAGGTACAAATGACTTCCTATATCTGTCAGTATGCTGCATAGGCAGAGCCAAACTTCTACCAGGTCTTAAATATGTATAACAATTATGAAGCGGATGAGTTATATCTTTCATAATCCTGTCTACTTGTTTTATTGTACCTGTCTGATAAAGCTTATCTAATGATATGGTCTCGGCTATTAGTTTTCTTGCCTTTTTAATAATCCTTCTCAGCTTGTTTTTATCTTTATGTAAGCTTTCCATACCAGGCAGTGATTAAAAAGTTTAAAACTGATTCTAACGTGGATTTATAAAACATGATAGTTATCACTTTATCTACACAAAGGTTACTCAAGATACGTACAAAATGTAATCTTTGGTTGCATTTCCTGGGCATCATATATGTATTAACCCTTTAACTGGTCATCAATCATGAAACCCAAATACAGTACTTATATTGGCTCACTCTCTCTATGTTTTCTTCCTCGATTTTCAATTGATGTTTATTTTTAGTTTTGAAATTGAATATCATCTCCTTAGTTTTCTTTTCATTTAGCTCCAAAGAATTTTGTTTACTCCAATCAACAAATTTTGTAACCTGAGTTAAATAGCTTTCATAATGATCATTCTCAATTTTTCCTAGTATAACTGTGTCATTAGCATATTTTATAATAGTACAATCATCAGACTCACTTCTACAATAATCTGTGTACAAGGTGAACAGAACTGGGGACAATACACAACCTTTGAGGGCCTCCTGTGTTGGTGACTATCCCGTTAGATTTAACATTATTTACATTAGTATATTGGGGTCTCTGGGTTAAAAAGGTGAAAATCCATTTTAATATATTTCTGTTTACACTCATTTCTAGCATCTTTTATTTTTTTTAGCAAAAATGTGAGGTTGCAAAGTATTAAAAGCTGGACTAAAATCAATATACAGTGCTCTAACTTGTGATTTAGGCTTGTCTAAGTGCTTGTTAACATCATTTAGTAATATAAGTGTTGCATCCTGTACACTTGTATTTTTACAATAAGCAAACTGCTTAGGGTCTTTTGAATTATTTGTACTATCACAGATGTAGTATTTCAATATATTTTCTAAGCATTTCATAATGTTAGATGTTAATACTGCAGGTCTAAAATCTTTGGCACCTTTTGGATAGTTTATTTTTGCAATAGGTTTCACTTCAGATTCCTTCCATTTATAAGGAACCACTCCCTGATAACACTATTACGAAAGATTATTTTGAGACAGATGTAAAGCAGGACAAGATGAGTAATGATTACCTTGCAGGATCCTTATCTCACTTTGACACACTAATAGTGACTCAGAGAGTGTCCAGTTCAGTCATAAAACAACAGATTGCTGTGATGCTGCTGATGGCTGGCTCCTTCTGAACCCTCACGTACGAGTGAATAATATTTTCTAGAGAAGTGGGGATCTGGTGCATTATCATCCTATCATGCTTCAGGAAGTCACCATTGAATCAACAATCATGTGTGATATTTCAGCATGTGATTGTAGAATATCCAAAATGTATGTTACGCAGTAGACCAACTTTTCTGTGAAATATTACGATATCTGGTGAATCTGGCAACTGCAACAGGAGTTTGGATCCTCTCCTATTACTTGACCCCACTTAAAATTAGAGCCATTTGTTACAACTCTTTGTTGCCTATTGTCTGACCACAACCTTATACAGCCAGATATTTTTCACTCTATCCCGTGCCCTCTAACCTTTCTCAAGAGCCTGTAATGTGGTGCTGTATCAAACACTTTGATAAAATCTATGTTTAGGATGTCATAACTATCACAATTATCTGCCACTTCATAAACTTCACTATAAAACTCAACAGATTTGTAAGACACAACTTTCCCTTAGTAAAGCCATACTGAGAGTGATTTATCAAATTGTGTTTGTCTAGATGCTTCCTAATGTTCTTTGCTATTATTGATTATATTAATGTATCTACAGCTGAAGTTGGGCTGACAGGTTGATTATTAGATGTTAGAGTTTTATCTCCTTTCTTGAGTATGGATACAACATTGGCTTACCTCCACATTATTGGTACCTCACCTGAGTCTAGTGACATCTTAATACAGAAGCTAACAGATCTCTCTGCATTCCCTAAGTACTCTTGGATATATTTCATTATGTCCTGGTGACTTGAATTTTTTTTTCATTCTTTCTATCTCATGTTCTACCATCTTCTTGGTTATGGGAATATCCGTCAGCTAATCATCCTCTTCTGCTATAAAAATCTATTCATTATCTGTTATTTGTCATTTCTTGTATATTTTCTTGAGTGAAGACAGTTGAAAAAACTTGGTCATAATTTTATTAATATCCTTCCCAGAACTAACCTACTCTCAATTACCTGTTTTGGAAATAAATCTGCACAGGAGATGTGGGATATTTTTAAGGTTGTAGTAAAGGGTATAGTGATGCAGTGTATCCCTTACAAAGATATAAGGCAGAGAAACAGGAAGCCATTATGGTGGACTCACGAGATAGGTAGACAGATCAGAGAGAAGAAGAGGGCATATAGAGAGTTGCAGAAAAGTGGGGAAGATGTAGATTTGATTAGGTACAGACAGGTCAGGGATGATTTGAGTAAGGATATAAAAAAAGTAAAAGGCAGGCAGAGATAAAACTAGCTAGAGCTGGGAGTAAAGATCCCAAAAATTATATAGTTATTACAAGGTCAGTGATAAAAGAAATAAGGATAGGATTGGACCACTCAGAAAAGATGGTGTAGTAGTGGATCAAAATGAAGACATAGTAGAATTATTGAATGAACAATTTTCTTCAGTATTTACTAGGAAAGAATAGGAAATCCTGTTACAAACAGTGCGACGAGTAGTTTAAGAGCTTTAGAAAATATTGATATAAAACCGGGAATTATTAGGAAATTTATTCTTGAACTAGACGATAGGAAAGCTAGTGGTCCTGATGAGCTACATGCCAGAGTACTTAGGGAGGGTGTAGACAGTATTTCTGAAGCACTTAAGTTAATCTTTGAAAGATCACTTAGGTTTGCTGAGATACCTCAGGACTGGAAGTTAGCTAATGTTACTCCAATATTTAAAAAGGTAGGAAGGATGATGCGAATAATTATAGACCGATCAGTTTAACTAGTATAGTATGTAAGATACTAGAGAAAATCATTAAGGGTAGTATTTGGGAGCATTTAAATGAGAATAGATTAATTAGAGATACCCAACATGGCTTTAGATCAGGGAGGTCCTGTCTTACAAATTTGCTCGATATCTTAGAATATATTACCAAGGAGTTAGATGATGGAAATAGCATAGATGTTATATATCTAGATTTTAGCAAGGCGTTTGATAAGGTACCGCATAGGAGGCTAGTGTACAAATTGAGACTACATGGGATAGGGGTAGGTTAGTTGATTGGATTAGTGAATGGCTTTCTGATAGGAAACAGAGAGTAGTATTAAATGGGGCAATGTCTGAGTGGAAGGAAGTGGTTAGTGGGGTACCCCAAGGATCAGTGCTAGGACCTCTTCTTTTCTTGGTGTACATTAACGATTTAGATATAGGAATTAGTAGCAAAGTATCAAAGTTTGCAGATGATACTAAGATAGCATGTGCAGTACAGGGTGAAAAGGACAATTACAGAATACAACGAGACCTGGACAGGCTGATAGCATGGGCAGACAGGTGGCAGATGGAGTTTAATTCTAAAAGTGTCAGGTTATGCATTTAGGTAAAGACAACACAAACTTTAGCTATGAGATGGAGGGATGTTGGCTAGAGGCAGTAGAGGAAGGAAAGGATTTAGGAGTAGTGATAGACAGGACTATGAAATTTTCAAAGCAATGTTTAGAAGCAAGAAATAGGGCAAATAGGATCCTGGGTTTTATAAATAGAAATGTTAGTTATAAAAGTAAGGAAGTGGTGTGTAGCTTATATAATTCCTATGTTAGGCCCCATTTAGAGTATTGCATACAGGCCTGGTCACCCCATTATAGGCAGGATATCAACATGTTAGAAGCAGTTCAGAGAAGAGCAACTAGGATGATACCAGCATTAAAGTGCCTGGAGTATAGAGATAGATTAAAGGAATTAAACATGTTTTCATTTGAGAGGAGATGTATAAGAGGGGATATGATAGAGTTATTTAAAATGTTCTCAGATACAAACTACATAGATGTGAGATCTTTCTTTACCTTAGAGGAGGAAGTAGGACTAGAAATCATGGCAGGAAGATTAGAAAGCAAGGCTGCAGGTTAGATATAAGAAAATATTTCTTTAGTCATAGGGTGGTAGACTTCTGGAATGCATTGCCAGAGAGGGTTGTAAATAGCACTAGTTTGACAATGTTTAAAACAGATTAGATAAGCACTTAAATTTATTAGACTTATAATTATGTATAGCGCTGCATGATAGTTTTTATAAGAAATTTACTATAGTTAAACAAGACATGATCCCCATGTATGGGGATCACAGATTGTAGAGGAATTCACTGCAGGACTTAGCCCTGTTAATGGGCCAAATATTTATAATTAGTATATAATGTATTGTGTACTTGTAAGTGTATCTTTAAGTACTGATGACGAGGTCGCTGTGCGACTGATACAGGATAACCTAGATGGGCCCTAGTGGGCCTTTGTTATCCTATTATTTATGTTATGTTGTTATATTATCTCTAGTTTTCATAAAATATATCTGGAAAATCCCTTGGGATCAGTCTTTGCCTGGCTGGCTACTTTCAGCTCATTATTGTTTTTAGCCTGCCATTTTAACCTCTTAATTGTTCCAACTAATGAATTATATTGTGGCCTTAAAACCTCATCTTCTGACTTTAATGTCCTAAACTCAGGTGAAGGGGAATGTTTCCCATGAGACACTCCCACTCTCTCTCTCCCTGCCATTCTCCCTTTCCAGCCTGCTTTTTTTTTTTATTTTTTTTTTATTTAAACTAAATTACAAAGGCTTAAAGAAACGTTTTTTTATGTTGCTATTGAAAAAGCTTGCACTTAAATATGAACAGGGAGATACATACATATAAGAACTTATCCTACTTAAATCTATCACAGCACTGGTGTGGGAGTTTGTTTTTTGCCACCTGTGGGCAGCCACTTTCACTTGCTGTATTGTCATTGTCTCTGTGTTACTTGTGGCTGCCGTGAACAAGTTCCACTGTTTTGCTGTTCTGGCTGTGTAGAAGCGCTGGTGCTACTTCAAATGAGATTGAGGCACCTGTACCAGCATGTCACTGAAGGTGGTTGTACCTGGACAGCCTGTGGTGGAAGCCTCACTGTGCTGAGATGAGGTACCTCCAGCACCCTGCCCTTGTGCTAGACCACCAGCACCGACAAATCTCGCCGATTCTCCAGCGACGTGACTCCCGTCTGCTCCTCTTGCTGCTGTTCGCCCCTCCCCACCAGCCGTAGAGCACACCGTTGCATGGCATCCAGTCTCTGCAAGTGAGTGGCAGCACTCGACATCCAGGACAAGGCACTGTACTCCATACAAGGTCATATCTGAGCCTTGTATAGTGTGAGGATGCCTGGGTAGTCAAGACTTCCTGCCATCCCACGCAAGGCAGAGACACACAGGGAGGCCTGGTTGGCAACGGCAGCAACATGGTGGTCAAAGCGCAGGTCACATTCCATTGTCACTCCCAGCACCTTGATGTGTTCCTGGACGGGGAGTGTCTGGCCTCCAAAGCACAGGTGTCCTGAAACGGCCATGGGGGCAGCTGGGGACTGTGAGATTATCATGGCCTGTGTCTTCTTTGGGGTGAAGCCAACTTGCTAAGTCTGTCCCCATTTCGCCACTAGCCTGAGCTGCCTATTTACCTCCCTGACGGCCCGCTGGCTGTTGGAGCAACAATAGGAGCAGGAGAAATTGCAGTTGTCAGCATAGGCAAGAAGCACTGGTATTTGCCGCAGGAGATCTTCAATGTATATGTTCCACAGGATCGGGCCCAACACTGAGGCCTGTATAGGTGACGGATGGGATGTCTGCCCGTTGATGACCACTCAGGGTTCTTCCTAGAAGGTAGTCCTCGAGCAGCGCGAGGAGGTTGTCCTGGATACCCTTGGCACAGAGCTTTTCCACAAGCCCTGCGTGCCAGACCCTATCAAAGGCTGCAGCAATGTTCAGGGCCACCACAAGAGTATCCAGGCCTTCATCCAGGGCATCCTGTCAGCCTTGGGAAAGTAGGGTGAGGAGGTCTGCTGTTGAGCAGCCAGGCCGGAAGCCAAACTGCCTGTCTGAGAGGAGGCAGTGCTCACTCAAGTGATGATAGATGATACTCGCCGCCACCTGCTCCAGCAACTTGCCCACCACAGAAAGCAGTGAGATGGGTCTGTAGTTGCTGGGCTCAGACTATAAGTTTTTCATGTGTGCATGTGCCACCCTCTCCTCCTTCCATATAGAGGGCCACAGGTGCTCCCTCAGGCAGAACTTGAAGACACTGATGAGGGGACCTGCCAGCTCATTGGTGCAGCATTTGAGGAGCTGTAGGCAGACATCATCTGGGCTACTGGCTTTAGTCTCCTCTGCATCCCTCATTACCCATTCAACCTGTCCAGGCATTACCTGAACCTCAGTAACGGTGTGGTCAGTGTCCTGAGGGAGGTGAGGTAGACGTCTACTCATATCACCAACTGTCATTTTGGTGGTGAAAAACCCAGCAAGCAGAGAAGCTTTGTCCTCTCTGTAGGTGGCTGTTGTCCCATCTGACCTGGTAAGTGGAGGAACAGTATCATGTTGGCCCATTCCTTGCTGCTCCTAGACAAGCCTCCACTAGGTTTTGTGGCCAACCCCTGAGCCACAGCTTTTGCCTTAGGTCCTTCTGCTGCTATTACTTCACCCACCTGAAAGTAGCCGTCACCCTTCTACATGCTGTGCAATGGTGAACCCAGTTGTGGCATGTCAGGCGGCACTTGTACCTCACGCAGGCTGCGTGTGTGTTTAATCTCAGCGGCAGCCCAACATTGGTAACCAAACCAAGCAGGGTCACCTGGTCTGGCAAGGTATGTCCTGCTGGGAATGTGCTGCTGCTAGAGAGCAAGGAGCTGGGTGATGAGGACACAGGCCTTTTCCTCAGCATTGCGTCTCAGCAAGGCATCCCAGTCCATGTGGGCAATCTTGTGCCTCAGAGATGCCCAGTCAGCCTGCTCCCACAGCTCTCTCTCTCTCTCTCTCTCTCTCTCTCTCTCTCTCTCTCTCTCTCTCTCTCTCTCTCTCTCTCTCTATTGCTTTATTCTTGTATGTACTCTATTTATGTGACATGTATTTTATTACATTATGCAATAATTATCTTGATATGATATATCATGATTTTTATTGGTTTTAGGGGGCACATAAAGGTCTTGGAACACTTTTCATGATTTTCATTGGTTTTACGGGGCACATAAATAAAATGCATTATTATTTTTATATTAAATCTTAAGTCTGCTAAATGATCATTTGGTTTACAATTAGATTTTCAGGAACCAGTTGCAATTACGTATCAAGGAATGCCTCTACTTAATCAGGATCAACATCACTTTCATTAGCCTCTTCAGTACCATGACATTTTCATATTTATATTGTTAAATATGTGGTGATTTTATACAGCTTCAGAAACTTATGTGGTGATTGAAATAGTGAAGACTCTGGCTTTTATTTTTCTGACCTCCATAGACTCTTCCTAATAGTATAAATAAAATAATCTAATCACACCCAAAACTCATGGTAAAAATGCATATCAGTACTGATGGTGTTAATGTTGATACCACTGATTTGATAAAAAAATTCTTCCTCATGATAATTGATTATCAATTTCATTGGAGGTTAGAGGGCAGAGATGCCTGCCTGCCATCATGACTTTGATACAGGGATAAGTGAGGGACCTGGGTAGGCATTAAGGGAGTGGCAGGAAGTGGTGGGGAGTTGCAAAGGAAATGGGGGTTGTGGCTTACCTAAGTGTCAGAATGTTGGGAAACTGTGCTGATATATGTTAGAAACTTAAAAGAACATAATTAGGGTAGCTATAGTGAATTTCAAATGTGTAGGAAATGAGAAGGGGACAAATGTATTTAATATGTGATTGATTACAGATTGTAACTATGGATTTCACATACATATATTTATGTGAAATGTTCAACATATTCACATTTTTCATTACAAACACTTCAAAAATTTGATTATGCATCTCCAATATAATTGCTTTGTCCCCAGATTTTTTGTTATTCTCTCTTCTATTATATACTGTGATAAGAAAGTAAGGTATGTTAATATTATCTAACAGTGATTTTAGAAAGGGATGTAAAATCAACAGATTTTCTTTACTTCCAGTTTTACCGAGCTGTACTGATTATCCCAGACATATACAATAGAGACCATATCAAGAAGTTAACCAATTTGCTTCTAAATGGACTTGGTTTTGGTGGCTGTTTTGTGCTACAAGTAAGTGAAATAACTTTAACATTTCCTTATGTATTATGTAAAGTAAATTTTGAATATAGTCTTTTATCACTGTCAACATGTAGTCAGCATGTTTTTCTTCTAATCTCTTGATATTTTTGTAATATCTTTTTATTATATATATTTATAAGTAAAATCTACTGCATATAAGTGAAAAAAGTTTAGTGCATATGCTGTTATGTATCCTCATTCACCATGTGAGAAGACATATCACTAAGAATAGATACAGTAGTGTTCACATAGTAATCATACCAAGTAATTTACTACACCATGGTCACCCACCATTGTGGGTGCCAGTTAATTATCCCAATAAACACAAATAACCTTTGAATTGAAATCTTCATTACACTTTGCAACCACAACTGATAAAAAACACTCAAAACCAAATCTTGAGTAATGTTTTTTCTGTTAACTTCAATATCTTAATGAATATTCTATTCAGGTACCATCACAGTAACACCTTTTTTTTTTTTGTGAATTTTTGTGGTATATGATAATATGATCTGCTTGTTGTTCCATCATCACATAATTTCATTTTACATGAAATAGATGTAGCTATATTTACATTACAAATTATCATTAACTTTTATAATAAAAAAAAAACACAAGCTTTGTTTTTTTTAAGAAACAATGATTGTACTGTACTGTCTTTCCGTTCATAGTGTTTCTCCAGTCAATTTCACCTAAATTTTTTTTTACTTTTCAAAATCCACTTTTGCATAATTTAATCTCTCTTTTTTGTATTTCTCTCTGTATCTTATCACATCTTCTTCCTGCTTATCCAATACTAGTGTTATAAGGTCAACTTCTTCCCACCGGACTAAGGTACTGTATGCTAGGAGGGGGTTCCGGCTTCTTTGTTAATACTAGGTTAAGCAATGATGGTTCTTCTCATCTGAACCGTGATTCTTCCACCCACTGATCCAGTGTATTCACCATAGGTAACTATAAGAACTCCTCGCTTCACGATCCAGCATGACCAATTACAGTAATTGCTCGTGTATCCGGATTATAGCAGCCAAGGCCCTGGTGGATATGCGAAATATCCGGATACGCGGAAGTTCCTCTCCCAACCCCTTATAAATTGAGGAAAAAAAACATGTACATAACCCAAATGGGTAAGAAAATAATGAATGAAAGCACATTGAATGATTGTATACACAATAATGACTTCCTGGAGCTTGATAGAATGATAACATATCAGATACCTGCTTCTCTAGAAAATGTGATGGTTGGGAAGGGGCCATCAGCAGCGTCATGGCAATCTGCTGTTTCACTGCTGAACTGGACACACCTGAGTCATTATTGGTGTGTTGAAGTGAGTTAATGATAGTGAAGTATTTATTGTTTGTCTGGTACAGCTTTCTACCTCTGTCTCAACATAATTTTTTGTAATAGTGTTATTGTGAGAGCTATGTCGTGTAAAGTTGTGATGATGAAGGCTGTAAGAAGAAAAAAGTGTTTGAAAAGATCATAACAGTCTTATGATATAGAGATGGTGGAGAAGCCTGTCAGTGAGGCAGGGTCTTGGAGAGGGAGATAACACGTATGCCGGAGGGGAGAGGGGAGGCCAGAATTGAAAGTCCAGCTGTCTCCCAACGATACATTTGTTTGTTTGTTTCTAGTTGTCTTCCCTTGTTGATGTTTTTCATTCTAATTCTCGTCAACTTATGCCTGTCAGGCAAAATTAGAGAGCTAAATGACACACCTCCCTACTTGACTCCTGGCCAAGTACTGTGTAGGACATGAGTCAGGCTAAGACACAATCACACAAGACATTTAAAAATGGCTTCCTGACGGA
Source organism: Portunus trituberculatus (assembly GCF_017591435.1). NCBI lineage: Eukaryota > Metazoa > Arthropoda > Malacostraca > Decapoda > Portunidae > Portunus > Portunus trituberculatus. The sequence continues at coordinate 99,867 of NW_025541687.1, forward strand.
AAGCTTATTTAATTATCAAAAAATAAACTCATAAACGACAAAGCAGCTCATCTTGGCCATTTGATACTTGGAAGCTCTGCCTTGGAGCCTCTCACAGAGAAATGTAAACAAACCACTGAACCACTTTTTGCTGCTAGGCTGGAACAATAGATATATACATATAGTATATATATATATATATATATATATATATATATATATATATATATATATATATATATATATATATATATATATATATATATATATATATATATATATATATATATATATATATATATATATATATATATATATGGTAAATCTTACCAATAGCACCACCTTATATATTCTTATGTCATCCCACCCCAGTCCCAAGCAAATCTTGGAAAATATCCCTAAATGTAGGGAAGTTTTACATAACATAACCTTCCCCCTCTAGGACACTAACCTAACCCTAACATAAACCTAACCTAACCTAACGTATCCTAGCCGGGGGGGTGCAGCCCCCCTGGACCCCCTCCTGGAACACTAACCTAACCCTAACATAAACCTATCCTAGCCAGGGTGGCTGCACCCCCCCCGACACCCCATAGAACACTAACCTAATCCTAACATCAACCTAACCTAACCTAACCTAACATATCTTAGCCAGGGGTGGCTGCATCCTCCCCCGCACCCCTCCCTAGAACATTAACCTAACCCTAACATAAACCTAACCTACCGTATCCTTGCTTTGGGGCCGCTTCTCTCCCCCCCACACCGGTTTTCTCATAGCTTCACACAATATGCCCTACCTCTACTAATACCCCTCCTCACAATACCTTAACGAAAGGATGAAGGTCCTGGCTGGTCCTCTTCTCGATTGTTGTTAAGTTCTCTGTATTCCACGGGGACAGCAGGAGGGATGATTTCCCAGTAATCAAATTCGCAACCTTTACAACTAATGCCAATGGTGGCCAAGGCTGAACTAAGCACACAGATGTCTTTGTGCATCTGTCTGCCCAGCTGTACCCAGCCTACAAATACACATAGCAAATTCCCATTGGCGCAGCTCATGGTGTTAAAGAGGTGGTGGCACGTCGTTGGAGAAAAGAACTATAGACACAATAAGAATCCTATTCCCCAGTTACCCACAAACCCCACCTATAAACAAATGCAAGTCAGTGTACTGCTCATTTCCAAGTGTGATGGAGCTCCGTGGCTCGCTGCAGCTTGCTGGACTTAGAGAAAACTCGCCGAACACCGCACATTTGAAGGCACAAGAAACGTATTGTGCATAAAATACTTTATCACTAAATGTGAGTATTTTACTGCTTCGTTAGGAGGTCCTATTGGTAAGGCTATCATATATATATATATATATATATATATATATATATATATATATATATATATATATATATATATATATGTATGTATGTATGTATGTATGTATATATATATATATATATATATATATATATATATATATATATATATATATATATATATATATATATATATGTATGTATGTATATATTCAGGCAACCCCCGCTTAACGAAGGGGTTATGTTCCTAAAGTACCCTTCGTTAAGTGAAACTTCGTTAAGCGAACCAATTATAACAATTTTGACCCCTGATTGAACTTCCATTGAGAGTAAACAAAGCGAGAGTGCATCATAGTACAGTGAAAAGTTTAAAGTTAGTAAAAATTATGAAGTTAAACATTTAAGCAGTTTAATTTAATACTAAGTCATTATAATGTACACTAATGTATATATGTAAGTAACCTTATAATGTTGATGATCTTAAATTTGTGAAGGGAAGGAGAGTGGAGCGGGAAATGCACTAGCTGGCAATCTGTGAAATGTAAACAAGGGGTGCATCATTGTACCACATACAAAACTTATGTACCACATTTCCACAAGCCTTTCCATTTTATCCATTGTAGTCACGAGTTCAGGTGGTTCTTTTAGCTTGCAAGGAAGATATGATCTCACCAGCCTTCTTAATAGAGTCTGCTGACTTGAAAATGGTAGACAGTAGATGGAGTCAAGCCATGGTGAGAAGCAATGCTATTAGTTTTCTCACCCCTCTCGTGTCTGTGAATAATATTCAGCTACACTTTGAGAGTAAGAGACGTCCTGGTCTTCTTAGCAATGCTAGGTAACATTACAGGGTGTTTTGGTGGCATGTAGAGCGAGGGTAGACGAGCTGCTGCTGACACTATTATTGTTTTGTCCATGAGAGGCGCTGGTGTATTCAAAAGCCTGTCGGCTTGCGTGATATGGTGGGGCTTTCAAACTTGGAAAAAATTACCTGGATAAAACTTCGTTAAAGCGAGTGGCGGTTACCTGTATATATATATATATATATATATATATATATATATATATATATATATATATATATATATATATATATATATATATATATATATATATATATATATATATATATATATATATATATATATACATACAGGCAACCTCCATATAACGAAGGTTCACACAACGAAATTTCGCTACAATGAAGGTTTCGTTTTACTACCATCTGCTTGTTTAACGAACACCAAACTCGCTTCAACGAAGTTTCATCCAGGTAATTTTTTCCAAATTTGAAAGCCCCACCGTATCATGCAAGCTGACAGGCTTTTGAATACATCAGGAGCTGCGGGTACTAAGGCCTGCCTCGGGAGAAATCCTGAGACACCTGTAGAATAAAGATCAAGATCAAGCCTGTTGTGGACAACACAGGCACTGGCGATACCAAGGTCTGACTCAGAAGAAATTCTGCGTCACCTGTAGCATCAAGATCAAGATCAAGATCACGTGCACCACTCACTCCCCAGTCAAAACATAACAGCGTCACCAGCAGCTCATCTTCCCTAGTTCAACTTACCACCAAAATGCCCTGCAATGTGGCCTAATATTCCTAAGAAGACCAGGAAGTGTCTTACTCTCGAATTGAAGCTGGGTATTATTCACAGACAAGAGAGAGGCCAGAAAACTATAGCATTGCTCGCCACCATCTTGACTCCATCTACTGTCTACTATTTTCAAGTCAGCAGACTCACAGCTGGTGAGACCGTATCTTCTTGAAAGCTAAAGAACCACCTGAACTCGTGACTCTACAATGGATAATATGGAAAGCCTGGTGGAAATATGGTACATAAGTTTTGTATGCGGCACCATGATGCGCACTTTGTTTACATTCCACAGGTTGCCGGTTGTGTATTTCCTTTCCTCCTTCATAAAGTTAAGATCATCAACATTATAAAGTTACACACACATTACTGTACATTATAATGACTTAAAACTACCTAAATGTTTAACTTCATATTTTACTTTCATTAAACCTTTACTGAACTATGATGCTCTGCTTCTCAATGGAAGTTCAAATCGAGATTAAACTTAATCGGTTCGCTTAACGAGTTTCGCTTAACGAAGTGTTTTTAGAACGTAACCCTCGTTGCGGGGTTGCCTGTATATATATATATATATATATATATATATATATATATATATATATATATATATATATACAGGCAACCCCTGTTTAACGAAGGAGTTACGTTCCTAAAAAACACTTCGTTAAGCGAAACTTCGTAAAGCGAACCGATTATAACAAGTTTAACCCCTGATTTGAACTTCCATTGAGAGTAAGCAAAGCGAGAGTGCATCATACTACAGTGAAAGGTTTAATGAAAGTAAAAATTATGAAGTTAAACATTTAGGTAGTTTAATTTGTCATTATAATGTACACTAATGTATGTATGTACGTAACTTTATAATGTTGATGATCTTAACTTTATGAAGGGAGGAAGAGTGAAACGGGAAAGACACTAACCGGCAACCTGTGGAATGTAAACAAAGTGTGCATCATTGTACTGCATACAAAACTTATGTACCACATTTCCACAAAGCTTTCCATTTTATCCATTGTAGAGTTACGAGTTCAGGTGGTTCTTTTAGCTTGCAAGGAAGATACGGTCTCACCAGCCTTCTTAATAGAGTCTGCTGACTTGAAAATAAAGACAGTATAATATGGAGTCAAGATGGTGGCCAGCACTGCTATAGTTTTCTGGCCTCTCTTTGTCTGTGAATATCTAGCTTCACTTGGACAGTAAGAGACTTCCTGGTCTTCTTACGAACACTAGGCCAATTGCAGGGCATTTTGGTGGTAAATTGAGGTAGGGAAGACAAGCTGCTGCTGACCCTGTTATGTTTTGACTGGGGAATGAGTGTTGCGCGTGTTGTCCACGAGAGGCTTGATCTTGATCTTGATCTTTATTTTATAGGTGTCCCAGGATTTTTCCTTAGGCAGGCCTTAGTACCAGCAGCTCCTGGTGTATTCAAAAGATTGTCAGCTTGCGTGATATGGTGGGGCTTTCAAATTTGGAAAAAAATTACCTGGATAAAACTTCATTAAAGCGAGTTTGGTGTTCGTTAAATGAGCAGATGGTAGTAAAATGAAACCTTCGTTGTAGCGAAATTTCGTTGTGTGAACCTTCGTTAAACGGGGGTTGCCTATATATATATATATATATATATATATATATATATATATATATATATATATATATATATATACACACACAAATATATTTACATCTACTTAAGAAGATGCTATTAATTTGAAATTATAGCATCATTCCAATTAGCAAGAAAATAGATTTTATTACAAAAGTTTTGGTTAGAAACCATAGATCTTAATTTGGCTGAAAATTGATGCTAGAGGAAAATGGTGTTTTCTGTCTGGTTCAAGACGACGGATAGAATCAACGGAACAGTAAAAAACCAATGGAAAAAGTGTTATTGTGACCCCGCCTGAAGTGCTGCTGCCTAGCGGGATCGAGGAATCGCTTGCGCGGTAGATTTGAATATGCTTGGGGGCACCTCCGGATAGTAGCGAATTCCAGATAGTGGCGATCTGGATACGCGGCGATTACTGTACTTCCATCCCTCTCCAATTTACTCTTACAGTTAAAGTCCCTACTAACAGTATTTTTCTATCTCCTCCTACTCCTATCATACTCATATTATCCAAGCACTTAATCACCTCTCCTTGCATTTTCTTATGCTCTTCTGCTCTCCTTGTATTTGTCTTTGGTGGCACATACGTGACTATGATTCTTCATGTTTTCCCTTCTTCTGTCTTGATTGTTACTCCCATAACTTCCGCCATGCCATTCCCATAGTACACTTCTTCTACACATATATTATCTTGAACCATTATTAACACTCCTCCCCCTTTTCCTTTTCTGTCTCTTCTCTGAATTTTATATCCCTCTTCCTTAAAGATAACATGGACTTCCTCCTTTTAGTTTTGCTTCTAATATGCACATCACATCCAGTCTTTTTTCCTTCAAGTAGTCTCTAACCTCTAACACACTGGACAGCAACTCATCTTTATTTATATGTCACTCTTATTTCCTTGACTCTTCCAATATCTCTTCTTTTCCTGAAGGTACCACTTCTTCAGTCTCATATCTAGGACTTTGCAGTAGAATTTTTTTTTCTCGAATTCTGTCCTTTTCTCGTTTTTTTCCTTAGCTTTATTTCTTAGCACTCTCCTTTTCTCTCTCTTCCAGGTTCATATCTCTTTTTTATCCATATATCTTTAAATTTAGTATTACCAGCTAATTTCCCTGTTCTTGACCACCACTTGAGATCTCATTCACACTTTCAGTGGTCTCTTTCCTCCTTCACTAAATTTTCCCAGTCTGGTCACTTCCTCCACCTCTTGTTCTAACTCCCTGTGTGGTATCCTCAACAAATATTATAACACTCTTAACCAGATCTCTCTCTCTCTCTCTCTCTCTCTCTCTCTCTCTCTCTCTCTCTCTCTCTCTCTCTCTCTCTCTCTCTCTCTCTCTCTCTCATGTACTTGTTTGGGATTTTTTTCTTTCAGCCTCAAAATTAGGATACATTTCCTCTTGTCCACTATGTCCCTCACCAAATCTTCCTTTTCCTTAATCACTTGTATTACTGCGTCCTCTCATTTCTTGAATCTGTCTCTTGACTACCTCTGAAAATTTTACTTTTTCTTCTTACTGATCTTTCTTCCAGGCATTCCTTAATTCCTCAAATTTTATCTCACCCATTTCACATCCTGCTTTGCCTGCCCCATCCTGAATTTTCTCTTGTAGGTTTTTTAATGATTCCTCATATTCACTGCATGAAGCTATTAATAAACCATTTTGTTTCTTTAACTCCTCCATCTCTTTTCATCACTTGATTTACTTTTTTATTTTCTCACATTCTTCAGTCTCTCCTTTAGTTCAATGTTTTCTTTTATTAATCTGTCTTGTTTTTCCAGGATACTTGATAGTATTTCCTTCATGTATCTCATCTCCCTCTTCATGCTCATCAGCCTTCTCATGTTACCTTTTTCTTCCCTAAAACCTGAAAACTCCTTGTCTGTACATTCCTCAACCAACTTCCTCAGGCCTACTGGGGTTTCAATAACTTGTGGTTTCAATAACTCTTGGGTTCTCCAGGCGTGACGAATGTTTTGAAAACAGATGTCTGGCAGTGCCATCTACGTCCACCTCTCCCTCCATTTTTTCATCCTAAACTGCACCCAAATCTTGCTATTTTGGAGACAGGAAAGTTCTATGGCCTCATTCCTCCCTGTACATACAGTCTAGGTCAGTAGGTCTGCTCCACATGCCTGTTGTTGGATGTATCTCTGTGGGAGCTCTTTGGAACTGCTCTCAATGATTCCCTCGTGGTGTCTCATAACTCAAGGGGGCAGTCACAGCCTGCCCTTTAAAGACAACTCTCCTTCACACAAAACTACATGCACTTACCACACACACACCCTTCACTTAAAATTTAAAATAAAATGATGGCAACTCTAAATCCAGCCTCAGAGTCTTCTTCTGGGAGGGTACCAGAAATATCTCCAGGTTGGACTGCTCTCTCGGTGGCGACCCAAAATATCTTGACACCTCCCTTGACTTTTTCTTCATGAACTTCTGCAACATATGTGGTCTTAGATCTAATTTTCAATCTTTGGAACACCACCTTTCCTCAACTAAACCTTATCTTTTCCTCACCAAAACACAGCTGTCAGAAGCAACTGACGGTAACCCTCCTTATCTGTTCCCTCCTACTTTCTCTATCCTCATTTTAATTCCAAAGCTGGATGTTGTATCTATGTATTTAACGACTTAACTTACTATCTCATTTCTGTATCTTGTCCTATTTCTGCAATCCCTCCTCAAGATCCCCCAAAGTGGAGGCTCTGCCATTTTGCCTCTGCCAGTCGAGGATACCTGAGGAGGTATTATACTGATTTTCCCTGGGATGATTACTGTTTCTGTGTCAGAGACCCATATCTATGTGCTGAATGCATAACAGAGGTGATAGTGTCTGGCATGGAGGCATACATTCCTCACTTTTTCTCTACCTAAAGCTTCTAAACCTTGGTTTAACACAGCCTATTCTCATGCTATACATGATGGAGAGGTTGTCTACAAAAAGTACTTGATCCTTCCATCCCCTGAATCTCATGCACTTTATATTTCTGTCAGGAATCATGCCAAGTGTGTTCTTCAGCTTACCAAACACTCCTTCATAAATAGAAATTCTATCACAGACACCTGTTTTTCATACAATAAACTAGCAGTTCCACTGTCTCACTTACTTTCGTCCGCTGAGATTACAAAAATTTCTGCCTGGCACTACGCCTGCCAGCGCGGAGCCCGGCGCTGCTGATAGGATCGGCTGCACTGTCCCTCAGTTAATTTTCAGTGCACATCGTGTTCACACACGCTGCGCTTCCATCCGTGTTTCGCTTCTTGAACTTTTCAAGTGCTTTCTCTGCCGGTTTCTTTGTGTTTTCATGGTGGAGGACCTTAATGGGCAGCATGCTCGTCCAGAGCAGCCTGCTGCTGCTCAGGAGAGTAGTTTGCTGATGGATGGGGCTGCTTCCACGCCTGGTTTTTCCGGTTCTCAATCATCGTCTAAGCCTTCTAGAAGGGTTTGCTCGAGATCAGACTGCACCAGGGTCTTGGGCAGTTTCCTCCAGGACCCTCATTCCGTTTGTGTTAATTGCAGAGATATCTGCAACCCAGGTAAGAGGTGTGATGAGTGTTCTACTTGGAGCAGTGATAAAGTCCTTGCTGCGTACAAATACCAGTGTGGTTTGAGGCGCAGGCGATGCGCCAAGGCAAAACATTTACATAGTTTTGTTGCCCCCTTTTGTAAAGTTTCCTGTGACGTAAGCACATTGCAGTCTGTTAAAGCACCTCCTACTATGCAGGGGACAAGGGTTTCACCGGCTGCCTCTGTTTTGTCTGACGTTCATGGCAGCTTGGAGATTTCGTTTCAGGACGTTAGTGTTTTGTCCCAGAATGAGCTAACTGCTGGGGATTTGGCTTCTCAGCAGGGCACTAAGCCTCCTGTTGCTATTGACCTCTCTTTGTTTTTGAAGTCTTGGCAGGAGGAGGTGCTTGCTTTAGTCAATTCTCTTGTTGCTTCTCAGATAGAAGATTTGCGTGGTTCTGTGTCTCCCCCCCACTACTGATCCCTCTCTTCCAGCTGTGCCCTCGTCTTCGGACCCAGACCTGATGCAGTTCAGTGTCCCGCCCCCCCAGAGTCCTGGCGCAAAAAGGTGTGTGCAGTCACACCAAGTCAGGGGGCCAAGGGGGGCTGTCTGAGGACTAAAGGTGCCTCTTAAGCATTCTCGTCCACCTAAGGATGACGCTCGGAGGATCAAGAAGTCCTGCCCCACCTCAGTGGTGTCCGGCTACCCCCCTTCTTGGGACCGGCTGTGGGGGGGACTGGGGGGAGGTTGGCTGGCGCAATAGGCCTGGCCCCCCTCCCATGGCCTTGGGGGAAGGCCCGGCTGGGAGAGACACTTGCCCTCTTGCCTTGTCTCCCCACCCACAGGATGGTATGCTCACGCCTTTCCCACGGGCTGCCTCCTCTGTCCATTCAGCCAACAGGTGCCCAGTGTCTGATGACCCCCCTACGGCCCAACAAACCCACTGTCCTGCTCGTACAAGTCTCCACAGCAGTCATGTTGCCTCTGTTTTGGCTGATGTGTCTCCTCCTCGGCACGACCCGACACGCTCAGACAGCTGTTGTCCTAGAGGTGATCTTTTTCTGGCAGATGCTTACGATCAGCGTGTCCTGCTTGGCTCTCCTCGCCCTTCTTGTTCTGGGTGGCAGAATTCAAGAGCCTCGCTGTCTCCGGGGCCTGACGGGGCACGCCTCAACTCAGAGAGGCATGACGAGTTACCAACAGGCCTGGAGGAGGATGAGGAGCATGAGTTCCCGCCTCATGGGCCCTCCATGTACCATCGTACATTGACTCAGTTTTTGAGGATGCAATGGGCCAGCGGTTTGACTTGGAACGCCCTGTGGCCCCAGGTACCAGCACCTCACCTACAAGAAAGGGACCCATCTTCCTTGGAAGGGCACAGCCTGTCAGGGTTTTCATGGAGCAAGCCGACAATGCTTATTTGAAGGCAAATGAGAAGAAACCAACCTCAGTTGGCTATCCTTCAGGCAGGTTTGCTAAGATTTACAGTGTGGCGGGTCAGGAGGTTTACGGGAAAGCTGCCTTGGTTAATCCTTAATCCTAACCTCCACGTCTCCCTGCATCCTAGTGCCAGAGAGCCTCGCGTCCTCCGTGAACACCCGGAGGTGGCCAGGATGGAGGGGGTGTTCGCCAGGTCCTTTTGGTGCTTGGGGGCCATGCATCTTCTGGCGGCTCGTAACCTCCCTGCACCCCTCTTAGACTTGGAGGAGCAGCTCTTTAAAGCCGTACATATGGCGCTTAATGACGCTTGCAAGGACTCGACTTATGTCATTGCCAACTTGCGGGCCTGGAGGAGGGAGGCTTACCTAGGCTGCCTCAGACCATCCTTCTCACAGGTCGAAAAAGGCATCCTTCGGAGGTCTCCCATTTTTACCCTTCTCCTTTTCGATGAAGACCACCTTCAGGAGGCGCTACAGTCCTCAAAGAGCAATGCTGATAGGACGCTCCATGAGGCCGGACTCAGAGCTCTTGCCCGGCCGCGTCCTGCCCCAGACACGCCCTTGGTGAAGCGTGGTCCCCGACCTTCTACCTCCACAGCTGTCAGGCCCTCTGCTGCTCCCGCCCGCAGACCTTCCTTCGCTTCTTGTGCTAGGGACTCCCAGGGGGGGGGAGTTGGCGGCTCTCACTCTTCTTGTCCCGGTGTGCAAGGAGGGTGATGGAAGGCAAAGGGCCCCATTTGGAAGTGACACCCTTCATCCCCAGGGGGCAGTTGCAGCTGCTGTCTAGCCCGCAGGTGGGAGGAGTGGCTCAAGATAGGGGCAGAGACGTGGATCCTCGACATTCTAAGGGAAGGCTACAGGATTCCCTTCTCTGCGCCCCCCCCCACTCACAACCCACTTCAAGGAACCCAGAGGCTATGCCCCAGGATCACTCAAAGGACTAGTGCTTCGGTTGGAGATCCAGCAACTAAAGGCCAAGGGTGCCATAGAGGAAGCACCCCCTACTCCAGGTTTTTACAGCCACATGTTTGTCGTTCCAAAGGCCTCGGGAGGTTTCCGACCCATCATCGACCTCTCCATCCTAAACAAGTACATCGTCACCACCAAGTTTAGGATGGAGATGGTCAGAACCGTCATGTCTGCAATACGACAGGACGACTGGATGGTGTCTCTCAATCTGAAAGACGCTTATCTCCAGGTGCCCGTCCATCCAGACAGCCAGCGTTTCCTGCGCTTCTCCTGGGAGGGTTGTCACTTACAATTTTGAGTACTTTGCTTCTGCCTCTGTACTGCTCCTCAAGTCTTCACTCGTCTCATGGCCCCTGTCTCGGCGGAGTTCCATCGGACTCGTAGAGCCACTGCTTGTCTCATCGGCATCTGTTCAGTTCTGGTGATTCGCATAAATTGGGAGAAATCCTCCTTGACTCCAGAGCAGGAGAAGACCTTCTTCAGGATGCTGATTCGCTCTCCTCCTTTGAGGGTTTTCCCGATGCAGGGGAGGATACACAACCTACAGAATACAATTCGTTCCTTCCTCAGTTGTCCGTCCCCATCTGCAAAGGACTGGTTGTGACTTCTCGGGCACTTGTCCTCCCTCATTCATCTAGTGCCAGGATCGAGGAGGAGAATGTGTCTTGTTCAGATTCAGCTGAACCTGCAGTGTGACAGGCAGATGACCATCCTGTATGCTGGGACCTCAACAGTCGTCGGGAGCTGGAGTGGTGGCTGGAGGACCAGAACTTGGCACAGGGTCAATCCCTCCATCTGGCTATTCCAGACATCTTTCTCTTTACGTATGCCTCAAATGAAGGGTGGGGGGCTTCTCTCCTTCAGGATTCTGTGAGTGGCCTCTGGGACACCTAAGAAAAGTCCCTCCATATCAAAGTCCTGAAACTCAGGGCGATTTGTCTGGGGCTCCAACACTTTGTGGGCATGCTGCGGAATTCTGTTGTTGCGGTTTTCTCCGACAACACCACGGCGCTCGCGTACCTGAGCAAGGAGGGGGATTAAGAGCCTTGCCACCGTCTTGGGTTCTGAAGATGTGGAGAGACTCCTATGTCCCGTTTGGGCGCTTTGTCATTACCTGCACAGGATGGCTTTGCCTACAAGACCCCGCAACCTCTTTCTTGCTGTTAAATGTCCTTCCAGACCTATGTCCAAAGCAGCAATTTCCTTCTTCCTACAGGATACCATTAAATCGGCCCACGCTTCTTTCCCTAACTCTTCCTGCCGCGAGCTTAGTGCCCACGACATCCGTGGCATTGCTACCTCTATGCTCCTATGGAAGAACTGCTCTGTTCCCACTATCTTGAGGGCGGCCTGCTAGAGGACACCTTCGGTCTTCGCTGACCACTATCTCTGGGAAATAGTAAGACAGGAGGGGGATATCTTCGCCTTGGGTCCAGTGGTCGCTGCTGGACATGTGGTTGACTAACTCCTTTGCCTGGCCATGCACAGTCTTTAGAAGTCCGCTCAAGGTTGCTCTTCTTGGCGGCTTGTTTGTACAATCCTGGTACCTTCAGCCAGGGGGTAGAGGGTCAGTAGCCGGGATCGGGCTCTCTCCTCAGCTCCCTCCTCCAGTCATAGGCATATGCACGCTCCTAGGACACTCACCACTGGTCACCTAGGGTTCTAATTCTTGAGGCACATGGGTCAAGGAGTGCTCTCATGCACCTGGTTGCATTCTCCAGCACCCTCTTCTCCACGTCAACCTCTACCACGGGTTAGTGTCTCCACAATGGACAGTTATTTCACCTTTTACGCCTGCCTCTTCCTGTCGACTCCCACCTCCTTAAATGTTGGAGTCTGCTAGTTTTTTTGTATGAAAAACAGGTGTCTGTGATAGAAATGTAATTTTTAATGCTAAAATTAATTTCTTCACTTACCTGTTTTTCATACAAAAACAGGTACCCTCCCTTCCTCCCCCAGTCTGTTTCAATGCTCATGAAAATTAACTGAGGGGTAGCACAGCCGATCCCATCGGCAGCGCCGGGCACCGTGCTGGCAGTAGCGCCAGGCGGAAAATTTTTGTAATCTCAGCGGACGAAAGTGAGACAGTGGAACTGCTAGTTTTTTGTTTGAAAAACAGGTAAGTGAAGAAATTAATTTAAGCATTAAAAATTACATGTCAAAATCTTTCAAACTCTAACTCCCCTTGAGACTTCTGGCATCTATCCAAAAAACATCTCTAATAACTTTACTTCATTATCTTTCCCTCCTTTATTTCACCCTGATAGCACCACTACTATCTCATCTGTGTCTAAAGCTGAATTCTTCTCTTAAAGCTTTGCTTAAAAGTCCATCTTGGATGATTCTGGGCTTGTCCCTCCCTCTCCTCCTCCCTCTGACTATTTCATGTCCTCAATCAAAATTCTTCTTAATGATGTTTTCTATGCCCTTGCTGGCTTAAACCTTTGGAAGGCTTATGGACTTGATGGGGTCCCTCTTATTGTTCTCAAAAACTGTGCTTCTGTGTTTGCACCTTGCCTGGCCAAACTTTTTCAACTGTGTCTATCAACTTCTACCATTCCTTCTTACTGGAAATTTGCTGACGTTCAGTCTATTCCTAAAATGGGTGACCATTCTAATCCCAGAAACTTCTTTCCTACTCTTTAATTTCTTGCATCTCTTAAAATTTTTTAATCTATCCTCAATAGGAAGATTCTTAAACATGTCACTTTACAATCTTCTATCTGATCGCCAGTATGGCTTCCATCATGGTTGCTCTACTGGTGATCTTCAGGCATTCCTTATTGAGTCTTGGTCATCCTCTTTTAGGGATTTTGATGAAACTTTTGCTGTTGAGTTAGCCATACCAAAAGCTTTTGATAGAGTCTGGCACAAAGCTTTGATTTCAGAACTGCCCTTATATATTTTCTTTCCTTCTCCCTATAACTTTATCTCAAGTTTCCTTTCTGACTTTTCTATTGCAACCATGGTAGATGGCCATTGATCTTCTACTAAATCTATTAACAGTGGTGTTCCTTGGGGTTCTACCCTGTCACCCACTTTCTTTCTATTATTCATTAATAATCTCAACCAAACTGCTTGCCCTATCTACTCTTACGCTGATGATACCATCCTTCATCTTTCCACGTCGTTTCAGAGATGACCAACCATTCAGGAAGTCAACAAATCATGCAGGGATGTCACAAAACACCTGATTTCTGATCTATTTAAGATTTCTGATTGGGGCAGAGAAAACATAGTTATATTCAATGCCTCAAAAACTCAATTCCTCCATTTATCAACTTGACACAACCTTCCAGACAACTCTCCCATCTTCTTCAGTGACATTCAACTGTCCCCCTCTTCCACACTGAATATCCTCAGTCTGTCCTTTACTCATAATCTTTACTGGAAACTTAACATCTCATCTCTTGCTAAAACAGCTTCTATGAAGTTAGGTGTTCTGTGACGTCCACCAATTTTTCTCGCCCCTCTAACTGGTAACTCTATACAAGGGTCTTATCTGTCCTTGTATAGAGTACTCTTTACATGTTTGGCGAGGTTCCACTCACACAGTTTTATTAGATAGGGTGGAATCAAAAGCTTTTTGTCTCATGAGCTCCCTTCCTCTGACTGACCGTCTTCAGCTTCTTTATCACTGCCGAAATGTTGCATCTCTTTCTATCTTTTATCGCTATTTTCCTGCTCTACTGATCTTGCTAACTGTATGCCAACCCCTCCTCCTGCGGCCTTGCTGCACAAGGCTTTCTTCTTCTCTTTCATACCTTTCTCTGGTAAACTCTGGAACTCTGCCTGCTTCTGTATTTCCATCCTCCTACAACTTGATTTCTTTTAAGATTTGTCCTTGTTTTCTGGCTAACTCCTTTGTCATCTTTTTGGAAACTTGCAGCTTAAATGGGCCTTTATTTTGTAATATTTTGTTGCCCTTGGCAAGCTTCCCTCTTGCATAGATAATAAATAGTAAATAAAAAAATAAGCCTTCCAAGTGTTTAGGCCAGCAAGGGCATGGAAAATATCACTACTAAGAACTTTAATTGAAGGTATGAAATAGTCAGAGGACAAAGAACAGAATTCTTAAACATTGTCAGTGAAATACCTCATGAAAGCTGTGAAGGAAACGTGAAAAGACAAGATTCATAGGAATGACTTTGAGAAACTGCTTTTCTTACCTGAATGAAAATGTCATAAAATGTAAATGGTATTCCTGTTTTTACTTTTAATTTTTAATTAGGTTAGATAAATCTTTATGTATTTGTGAATTTATTTAACAAGTCATACATCACAAGATGTGTTCATCAAAGATATTCACTCCTTGAAGATTTTCAATTAGTACAATTTTAGGATTATGACAAAAATCAGTAAAAATAATTTTGTATTTTGAAGGATCACTGATAGAAGATGGACTTAGTGGTGAATTCTGCAGTAGCAAAAGATTGTATATAAATTGTACGAGAGAGAGAGAGAGAAAGAGAGAGAGAGAGAGAGAGAGAGAGAGAGAGAGAGAGAGAGAGAGAGAGAGAGAGAGAGAGAGAGAGAGAGAGAGAGAGAGAGAGAGAGAGAGAGAGAGAGAGAGAGAGAGAGAGAGAGAGAGAGAGAGAGAGAGAGAGAGAGCTGATGATAAAGCTGTTTCTGAAGATCAGATATTTTGACAAGGAAAATTAACTCGTTTTCTTGGTATTCCTGTTGGTCCTTTGACATGTTCACAGAGGCCTGCAAGCAGTACATGGCACTTGGAACTTGGATTACCCCATCTTCCCTCATACTTCCACCAGT
The DNA here is from genome assembly GCF_017591435.1 of Portunus trituberculatus. Lineage (NCBI taxonomy): Eukaryota > Metazoa > Arthropoda > Malacostraca > Decapoda > Portunidae > Portunus > Portunus trituberculatus. The sequence goes on from NW_025541687.1 coordinate 115,064, forward strand.
GTCTGGAATATTGGAATTTTCTTTATTAATATCACATTTCTTCTTACTCTAGTTACTGTAGTATATATATATATATATATATATATATATATATATATATATATATATATATATATATATATATATATATATATATATATATATATATATATATATATATATATATATATATATATATATATATATATATATATATATATATATATATATATATATATATATATATATATATATATATATATATATATATATATATATATATATATATATATATATATATATATATATATATATATATATATATATATATATATATATATATATATATATATATATATATATATATATATATATATATATATATATATATATATATATATATATATATATATATATATGTACACACACACACACACACACACACGGGACATCGTCGATGGCGGAGGTGGTCGCTGAGCTCCAGAGCAATCATCTATAATTCTACAGTTACCTAAGAGTAACCAAGGTGGGAAAGGAGCTGGTAATGTTTGTCCCGTCTCCATATAGTCATGTTAACTGTTGATTAGCAAAATAATGTCCAGTGAAGGTAAATATAAACTGTAGCCTGCGTTTGAGCCATCAGCTGGTTTGTTTACGTCTGCGCAACATGGCGGCCGTGAACTCGAAAGAGGAATCAGACTTCACAGGGTTTCAAGGAATAATGGAGAAGAGCGCTTATGTGAAGAAAATTCTGGAGTTAGAAGGTAAAATTGAAAAACTGTTTGAAAAGTATGAGGGCCTGGAAACGAGTTATGACAATGTAAGAAAGACTGTGCCGATATGAAGAAGGAAAATGCAGCACTGAAAGAGGAAGTTAAGCTAATTAAAGTGAATTGCGAAAAATGTGGAGAATCTCTAGGAAAAGTGATGGAGAAGCAGGCTGAATGGAAAAAAGTCAGGAAGTGGAAAGAAAGGAGGTAAATTACAAAGTTGCAAGTCTGGAAA